>NC_035108.1:460394129-460697159 GCF_002204515.2 Aedes aegypti
TAGAATCGAGTCTAGTACACGACACTGAAGACGGTCTTACAGTTGAGGTCGAAATAGGCATATCTGTCAAAAGATGCAAACTCTAGTGGAATTAAATGGTATAGTACTAAATTCAGGTTTTTAATTACTAATTACTTAATACATTTCGCAAGCGGATAGTATCGCCTGGCATGTTTTGACCTCAGACAAAATATACCGGACAATCCCACCGAACAAACAGTTACGAATGAATGAAGCCTGTGATCTGCTTCCATTTCGGCTCCTTTCTTATAATTCATTATCGTGTCAAACACCAGATGCCGTTTCGCGCTCCATTCCCACACCTCATCCTGCTCAGTATCCCTTTTTATCACACGACAACCACCGGTCGAAAAGCGTGTGAGTAAGTATTACGTAATCGAGTGCGAGAGTTTCGGATTGTCAGCTGAGGAGCCTGAGCTTCGGCCACGAAATGTGTCTTTAATCTTGTTTAATTTATTCATAAATCTAATTAATGAACACTTTCATTTTTCAATCTCCTCCGTTCCAGCCGATGCCGGGCCGATACTTCCATGAAGGCGATAAACTCCTCGTCCAGCGCTTCATCGTCTTCGGCAACGACGGCTTCTTGGCCGTTTTGCAGCTCCCAAGTGGCCGCTTCTGCGTAGGCAAGGGCTGTCATGTGATGGAATCGAGACGAACCGAGAAAGAGAGAAAAAAAACATACGGAATCAGGCAACAAATCAGCAATGTTCAATCGGCAGGCAAATTAAAAAGCATTTAAAGAAGAGTAACAATATTTGATTTATCGAATAGTACCCAAGTAACTACCGTGCACCCCCGCTAATTTAAACGATACCTCATGCAAACCATCGGGGTTCATTTTTAATTTGAACATCTAGTCACCCTAGAAACGTGTTTCTGGTTACCTCTTTCACTGTTTTGTTTTGATTCAGCGTTCCGTTCCACAGCGTTCCATCTTACTTCACCCCAATCCATGAGCTAAATGACGTTTGAACCATTTTTAATCTGAACGATGTGCAAATTAGCGGGGTACAGATTAAAAAGTGTTCAAGTGTTCAGATTAAATGTGGTCAAACCAACGGGGGTACAACCATTAAGGTGAAACAGTTTCGAACCAGTTCAGGGGCCCAGATAGCCGTAACGGTAAACGCGCAGCTATTCAGCAAGACCAAGCTGAGGGTCGTGGGTTCGAATCCCACCGGTTTAGGATCTTTTCGGGTTGGAAATTTTCTCGACTTCCCAGGGCATAGAGTATCTTCGTACCTGCCACACGATATACTCATGCAAAAATGGTCATTGGCATAGTAAGCTCTCAGTTAATAACTGTGGAAGTGCTCATTAGATCACTAAGCTGAGAAGCAGGCTCTGTCCCAGTGGGGACGTAACGCCAGAAAGAAGAAGAAGAAGAAGAAGTTTCGAACCAAACTTGTAAGATTGCACTGAAACTTCAAAGGCACGAATCTCGCTTTGTGCACAAGCGGAAAGCTTAAAAAATAGATCAGAAATGTTTGCCAACTATTTATCCAGTTTAATGCCTTTGAAATCGTGAGTAGGGGCACAAGTCGGCCATTGCGACGGCCATCTTTGGTTCCGAGATGTTTCACCTTAAGTCATCGCCTTAATATGATTAGACATCAACTTTAGTAATGGAAGATTGCTTGTTCTGTAAAGCTTCATGGTTATTTGGTTACATTATTATGGCTTTAAAAGGTAGTGTAAAAGTGCTTAAAAGTTAAATAATGCAGTGTTTCGAATCTTCCATGAAGTTGCTTTAATGTGGCGTACCTTCAAATTTGTTATTATAAAGCAATCTCCCATTATAGAAGTTGATTTCTTATAATAATTTAAATCATGTTTACTTGGGTATGCTCATGCTTATGTTTACTTGGGTAGCCATATCCAGCATCTTACTTGAGCAGGTTATTTGTGTAGGCACTTTAAAATTCGAAAAACGCCAATGGAAGCATAAAGATAAGCAAAAAAATCAAAAAGTTTACAATAAAAACTGTAAAACATTATTGCTAAAGATTTTTTGTGTATTTTTTTTAATTTGTCCTTCCAAATCTTCTAATATTGTAGTTCTCATTTTTATTTTTATTTTTTTTTTTGGGAAATATTGAATTCCAAATCGCTTATTTTCAAATTATTGCATGGTGAATACTGGAACACCTTCCCTATGCTATTCTGTATTTTTTGTTGCTAATTTATACTCAATTATTCGAAATATTTCACTAATTGTTTTTGGATAAATCAGTGATGGTTATCTTTTTCCTTGGACATGATAATATTTTCCCCGCAATGTTCAATCATGTGGTGGCGGGTGGTTTCAAACAACTTGAGGTATTTGCTGCTCCTTCCAGCTGTTGTTACGCAAGCTTTCCTTCCATTGGGCATAGCATTGGAGGATCCAAACAAGCATGCAGGAGAGAAGTCGCATTAGCTACTTTTAATCGTTGTCCAATTTTGGAGCTTGCAAGACCGCTATTGCAACAATGATCTTTGATAATTTTATTTCGAATAAGTTATGCGTAATCCAGCGTCAAACGGTTCACTGAGGTGAATTTACTTATTTCGAAACCGAATTGCAATTCCTCAAGGACGAAAAAGATTTCATTAGCATGACATGAATTCAATGATTTCTAGTTTTTAGATATTTAATGATTGATTTATAAAAAAATGAGCTAAGTTCGCATGCGAGTTATATGTATTTAATAAAAAACATACAGTGTTAAGAGTATTCTTTCTCGATAGGTAAACCTTGAATTCTTAAGAAACTTGCTTTACCAAAGAAAATTACCCACCTCCCTATGATGCGAATTTTCAAAGTTTGTTTTCGCAATTAATTCATTGGCCGCAAAGCAGCGTACAAGCACAATTCCTCACATGTTGTAAGCAAAAAGAGAGATTTGAGTTAAAATTATCCCCAAATAATAAAATAATTGTTCGTTTTGCGAAGATTTACGTTTAACCGTTTATGTGCATTAGGATCATTTGTGGCCAATTTTAAATAGGGTAGGCGGAATTTTACATTAGGAACATTAAATCAACTATTTTTTGTTTTTTATTGTAGGCCTTGAATTCAATTTAAGTGTTCTAGTCTTGTAGATTTCCCCGGAATCATTTAAAAATTTAAAAAAAAGCAAGATATTTTTGAGTTCTAACTTAGTAGTTAATAGTAATAACGCTCATCATCAATACTGGTCGGATTTTAGAACATTATGTTCAGCAAGAAAGAGTCATTTAACACGTCATAAGATCTCCATGTTCACAGAAAAGATCGATAATCACATAATCAGTTCAATTGAGAACCAATTTTAATTTCAAAACCAGTCTAATTTCATGGAATATATTGTTCGTTTAGTTAAGGAATAGATTCTCGTGCACATTTTTAACGTGGAAAAATAAATACTCACGCGTCAGTTTCTATGGCACTTTCATAGAAGCACGCACCTTGCATTCAATGTACAATCCAACATAATGCGTTACATGTGCGTTACATGTGCATTACTTGTTGGTTTTGTTAGCTACGACACCATCCAATATTTGGCAAACATGGTGGGAGAATATTGGTGGGGATTGCTTATCAAACCTTCCGGTCCGCCTCATAGTTACGTACTATTTGGTGCTGGGTGTAGTTCTTGTTTTTCCAGCTGTATTGAAAAGCATGAGCCATAGTCTTTGGCATACAATCGGGTCTTTCTTTAGCAGAAAAGAACCGAAATGTCTATCGACGACCGGTGATTGCTAGCAGATATAGTGGAGAGCTTGTCTTGATACGTTCATCGCTTCAAGCTAGTTGAAAAACTGAATACACTGATTGCCTGTCGATCAGAGCCGAACTAGGCATAGATCGTCTACATACATCTGAATCTACATGTCTCCGATGTATTACATCGTTCCAGGTGGGAGTTATCTGATATGTGAATATGGTACCATAACAGAATTTTCCATCTGAACGAAGTGATAAATCATAATATTCCGCAAACTGTATCACACATCTACAGAATGTATTGCGTGAAGTTAAGACACAGCAGAGTATTGGGTACATAGGACCAAGTCCCTGCCGGGTGGCGCGAAACTGATGAGCGATAGACAATAGAATCAACAACACTGCCATAAGGGATAGTAAGCATGTGACTATTGTCGAAACTATGATTAGGAGGCAAATCAACATCCCAAGATCAAATTTTTGTTACAACCCAATGTAGGTATTATTAAATTAGGCTGTAGAAAATGATAAATATCTGATCACTTAGGAACCCTGCAACAGGTAACAAATGCTCGTAGTCTGTTTTCTTAGAATACACATGTATAAATTGTTAAAATTGCCGAATCATACGCGGAATTTATTAAACGGATCATGAAATTAGGACTGAAATCATAATGATGATAGATTATCAACTTTCCTTTCGTCTTGCTATTTGTTACCGTTAGAATCACCAAACTGATTGGTTTCCCACTACTTACACCAATACAACAGCACGAAAACTGAAGTATTATAATCGCGCGTTGGAACTTTCAATATCCATATATTACATCAATAGTGAATTCTTGTATGTAGCCAGTATAAATAACAGAATCATCAACTTCTTGAACATTCTTCAACTGAAAACAGGATGCTTGTTTTATCAAACATGCTCAATCTGCACCTAAAATCTCGGATCCAAATAGTTTTCTAAATAAAAATTGTATCTAAATAAAACGTGTAGGCCAACAAAACATAATTGAGTAGGAGTTTACAAGTTACTTAGCACATGAAAAGCAGTTTAAATTAATCTATTACTAGATCAACACTAATGCTCACATTTTTATATTCTCATTTCATCATGGTCCTCATTGCTCGAGCGGAGACGAACACCCTGGAGATGGAAAAATCGACAGCGCTACGATAAGGAAACGTAACAGATGAGAAACTATCGATACATTTATCAATTATAAAACCCCGTTTTAATGTTAACACTTTGTTTCTGTTTTTTCTGTTTTTTTTCGTTTCAGCAATCAAATAACCGAACCAACTCTACTATCTTTTCGTTTCTTCTTCGTTATACTTATAGTCCTTCTGGCACTGAACCGAGTGGTGCGCCTTCCGCTTTCTTACTGGTGCTGTTTTTCCTGTACATTTGGCATAGTGTCGGAGGTGGTGTACTGTATTTGCTATACAACGCACTACTTTCGATATTGTGCTTGGCGTGTGGGGAAGCAGTACTAGTGGTGAAGCGGAGGGCGCCATTCGGTTTAGTGCCAGAGGGACTAAATCTATTTAATGTATCTGAAGCTTGTGGGACCGCTTTAATTCCGGCGCCTGCTTGTGGAAGATCCCGGTGTGCTAAACGGTATAGGACATGTTAACGGGGGAGGCTTGGTAGGTCCTCACCCAGCCCGTGTCTAGATGGGCGGATAATTGTCTGCCAGGGTGTGGATTGAGCAATTACAATTACAATTACAATTACATGGTGGGAGAATATTTTGGTGTGACAAAATTATTTAGGTGTGAGTCTATTAGAGGGCAAAATCCTCAATATTAAAATTTAAACATCTTCTTCAGATTGCCGTTAAACAGGGTAACATTAATTTAAATGTTTCTTATAGTAAGTAGTTCAACATTTATGGATTGATTATTGAGGATTTTGCCCTCTAATAGACTCACACCTAAATAATTTTGTCACACCAAAATATTCTCCCACCATGTTTGCCATATATTGGATGGTGTCGTAGCTAACAAAACCAACAAGTAATGCACATGTAACGCACATGTAACGCATTATGTTGGATTGTACATTGAATGCAAGGTGCGTGCTTCTATGAAAGTGCCATAGAAACTGACGCGTGAGTATTTATTTTTCCACGTTAAAAATGTGCACGAGAATCTATTCCTTAACTAAACGAACAATATTTTCAATGCATCAATGGTCATTTTCTTCCTTATACTCATGAGCTAATAAGATAAATTTTGTAAAAATAAAGTTCCGTTCATGCGTGATTGTTTTCATCATTTTGAAACAATAATTTCCTTGATTATTGATGATACTTCAAAGATTCATGTCTCACATCAGTTCTGCTAATGATATAAGCAAAGAAAATGCGATTTATACTAAAAATGACGTCACCTAAAACGATTCCGTTGTCTAAATTTTCATAAGTATTTTCAATTCGCCAAAATTGAAGAATTAATTCAAATAATACAAAATGTCCTTATTGTCTACCTTTAGGCGTATGCCGCGGTTCAAGGTGTTTCTAATTTTAAAATAACTTAAAAAGCAAATGGCTTGTAAGATTTTGGCCTTCATGTTTGGCTTCAGGGGTCATGATATTTGGCCCGAACAAATTTGGAATTTGGAACCCCACTTCAAATTTGTCAACAATTCAGAGGGAAGGAATATATAAAATGTCTTATTTTCTGGACTGGAAACAGGAAATTTTTGTTAAGAATTATGAAAAATGATGTAGATCGATGTTAGAAAGAATAAAAAAATGACGTGATAATTGTTCTAAACATTTTGATTTGACGAGTTAATGTGGCATGTTTTGCAGCATATGAGAATAAAAAAATGATATATTTACCTGAATTTCCATTTTATTATTAATTGCCCAAAACCCCCCTTTTGGGCATAAATTTTGATGGAAGGCGACAAAAGAAGATTTTAACATTTGTTCATGCCTTAGTACCGTTCTGATTCAAATTCCGGACAGCTTCAAATTCCGGACAGCTTCAAATCCCGGACAGCTTCAAATCCCGGACACTCAACTTTGTATGGGAAAGATTTCAATTGAAATGTTTCAAAATTTTCCGTTCAAAAGCTCCCAATTTGGAGACTCGTTTTATTTAACTTTTTCCATAGCAATCCGTAAAAAATTACAATGCTTAACTAGTTTTGACGTTTTTCTAACGGGTGGTAGAGTTTATTTAACGATTTAACTTTTCAAATTTTGCTTTTCATGAGCTGTCCGGAATTCGAATCAAAGCGTCCGGAATAAGAAGCGAAAGTGAAGTGGTGTCCGAAATAAGAATCATCACCTATCATTCGAGAGGTAAGTGTCTTGATAGCATAATAACGCTGAGATATCATATAGATTGATTCGATTTGTATGCTTTTAGATGGCTCACACTTCGAAGAGGAATATGAATCAAAACGGTAAATTATGACATTTTTAATATTACCGATCATTGTATACGTGTGTTACCCAAAATCAGCTGAATAAAAAAATCGAATTGAAACATGCTTAAATCGTTCGGAACACAAAATGCAGTATATAGTTACGAACGATGGGTCCCAGTACTTGTTTCAAAAATATCAAACTTTCAATTTTTGCATTTTCAGCATGAAACGCCTTAATGTAGGAAATTCTCTAAATAATAAGCACGTTATTCGGGAATGAACGGTTTTGTTATGGAATACTATGCTTGTAATTATGTGTGATTTCAAAAATGAGTTCAGTATTTTACACTTATTTTAAACACTCAAAGTTTGCATATAGCCCAAGCAACCAATAGTTCGGATTTTACTTAACCCATTAACGCCCGAATTATTTCATATTTCTCGCATACTCTGAGATAACGCCCTAAAAGCCATTGGTAGCCACCTGTGTAGCTCGTTGTTTCTGAGCAGAAGAAGGAATAAGCATCCAAACCAACATCACGGGCAGGTAGATAATGATCCTTTCTTCCCCATAGCGTTGTTAAATAGCATGAAAATCCATTCAAATCCTCAGAAACAACGAGCTACACTCATGGTTACCAATGGCTTTTAGGGCGAGATCAGAAGTTATGCGAGATTTGTAGTAATCACCTGATTCTTTCTGGAGTATCGCAATATGATAAGAGAATGCTAAAACCGTCATTTAAATGGAAATCTACGGTCACATTTTGTTACAGTGCACAGTGGATCATATGTACGCAAAATATTGAAAAAAAAAATCTTTGATTATTTTCGCAAATGTTTGAAGGTGGTATGGTACATTCAAAAGTGACAAGATATTATAAAAACATAATGTAAACGGTAATAACATGTTACCATAAATATAAATAACAAAAAGAGGTTTATTTGAAAACTACACCACAAAATGATGCTGAATGTGACATGTGTAGGGTCAGGCGGGGCAAGATGAGCACCCTAAGGATAAGCGCGATTTAAGCCTACTTAAACGTAATTATTTTGGTAAAATTGGTAACCATCCTTATCTTTTACATTATTACTTTGACCTCCAACCATTAAAAGTTTTAAAAAGTGATAAATAGTTTTCCAAATAACACTTTAAAAAATAGCTTTTTTATCATCGGTCAAAAAACTGCGGGGCAAGATGGGCACCCCCATAAAAAGATGCAATTTACTAAAGAAAACTATTATTATTCAATGCTTGCAATATCCCAAGATATTATCTTTAATATCTGATAATATTTATCTTCAACTAGCTTAGTTTTTGAAACTTTTATCAGAAAATAAATACCTTTTCATAAATTGCTAAGATTTTACTTAAAAAACGATTAAATTTGTTGTTTGTTTGTATATTTTTTAGAAAAATTGTTTTGTGCAAAGAAGATACCGTAAGTCAAGCTCACAGCTAAATGTGGTTCTATAATTTCACACTTTTACTTAATTTTGAACATGGTGCTCATCTTGCCCCAAGGGTGTAAATTTATTAATATAATCAAAACAATTGAAATATTTTTTAAATTTGATAAAAAGTTTTGCTCCTGATTATCTACAGAAGATTATTCTATAACTATACGGCCAAAAACGTATGAATTAATTTGCTTACGCAACGAAAATATCACTTTTAAATGAACAAATCTTATATGAAAAGGTTAATTTTTGGACTTCTATGTATTTTGGACAATATTTACGTTGTGCTGTTGATTTTTTAGCTGAAATTTATGGCCATCATATCAATTTAATGATATGCATCAGAACCCCAAATAATGTATTGAAAAAAAAATCGGTAGGAACGACACAAACTAGGGGTGCCCATCTTGCCCCGGGTGCTCATCTTGCCCCACATTCCCCTACAAAGCACACACAAGAACATACACGTACATGCACAACACATACTCGTGTGCATATACAAACATACATAAATCCATACACATATAACCGCATTCTCCACCTTTATTTTACGCCAGCCTCGTTAGTATCAAATGGTTACGGGGTACATACTTATAAAACATTCCACGAATATGGTAATTTTTGTCGTAATAAAAACCACTAAGGATTTAGTAGGATTCCCAAGATATAGACATATTGTTTCTACAGGATTCTTGAAGGTATCCATGAGTCTTTCTAATAAGACCAATCCAAATTCCCCAACTATTTCTACGAGATTTTCTCAGGTAGGGGGACTGGGGGTAGTTTGCCCACGTTAAGGAGAACAGCGATTTTAGATGTGAAAAACATTATTTTATGCTCTCTTTTTATTATGGTCGGATAGACAAACATGTTTTCTACCAAATAGTAGAAACAGCTATCCATTCTAACTTTTCTGGGGTTTATAAATTAATTTTAAAAAAATGCTTGCTTAAGTGCATATGTATTGTTTTGCGGGGTAAAACGCCCCGCTTGAGTTCGGCGTTAGCCATGCTGTAAACGAACGCACACAATCATGCATGTATATGTGTTGCATACATCCGGGCGTTTGTTCAGATGTTATTGTTCAATAATAGTATACATGCTGATGCGAAAAATGTACATTTGTAAGGTTCCAATTATTGTGTAACTTCAACGTGGCATTACGTTTGGTAGAATTTGAATTCAAACGGCTGTTTCAGTGTTATGATATAGGGATGGGCGTTTTGCCCCCAAAGTTGATTAAAGTTTAGGTCCTTCAATAAGCTTTTTGAGGGCAAATTTAACATATATTTTGCACATAATACAAACTATGACAGTGCACAAGTTGGCTCTTGGCAATAGTTTCAGTAATTTGGTTATTTATCGACCTAAAATATGACATTGAAAATCGCACAAAATTGCAACGAAAACAGCGGAAAACGTTTTTATACGATTTTATCGATTTGGTTGAGAAAAACACATAAAAACATATTAGGAAAAGCATTTTCATCCATTTTCTATGATCTAGGGTGAAAAAAAGCATTGTAAAACTCATCGTTCGTCCAAATCGATGGTGGCGCGTTTTGCCCCCTATGGGCATATTACCCCCAGTTCCCCTATACTAACAGTTTGCTATATAACTATAAGATAAGATTTCCACAAGACCTTCACAAGAATCCCAGCATTCGCGTAAGATTCCCAATATATTTTAAAACTTTTTGCTCACTATTTCCGTAGAATTTTTACAACATTTGCACTGTCTTTCAACATAACTCCAACAGGATTCCCACAGTATATCCTTGGGTTACCATCTAACAATTCCCACTGGAATGTCAGAATCCTTACTGGAATACAAGCATCTACACTAGAATCTCAAAATCGGCACTGAAAATCTATGATCTATGCTTGAATCCAGGATCCACACTGGAAACTCAAACACTCCACTGGTATCCCCATATCGCACTGAAATCCTAGGATCCGCATCTGAAATCCATACTGGAATATTCCAGGATCCTCAGTGAATTCCATGGAGCTACACTGGAAATGCAAAATACTCACTGGTGCTCAAATATCTACACTGAAATCCTAAAATTGGCACTGAAATCCAGGCATTCACATTAGAAAACAAGGACCCATGTTCTAATCCTGCGGTTCACACTAATATCGCAAGATCCATACTGGAGTATCAAGATACTGGAACCCCAAGGTACCCACTGAAATTTCAGGTTTCACATTAGAATTACACGAACCATGTTACAATCCCAGGATTCAAACTGGAATGTCAGTATACACAATGGAATACCAAGATCCACACTGACACACTATGATCTGAACAACAGTCCCAGGATATACATAAAAATACAACAAACCTAGTGTAATCCCAATATCTACATTAGAAGCCAGAGTTCCACAATACAGCAACACAATCTACACTATAATCCTAAGATTCACACTGGAACCCTTGGAACTAGACTGGAACACCAGGATTCACATTGTTATTCCAGGATCCACACGGAATTCCCAGAACTCACACTGAAACCCTATGATCCACATTTCAATCCCAGAACCCACACTGGATTCCCAGAACCCTTACGGGATTCCCAGAATCCTTACGGGATTCCCAGAATCCTCACGGGATTCCCAGAATCCCCACGGGATTCCCAGAATCCTCACGGGATTCCCAGAATCCTCACGGGATTCCCAGAATCCTCACGGGATTCCCAGAATCCTCACGGGATTCCCAGAATCCTCACGGGATTCCCAGAATCCTCACGGGATTCCCAGAATCCTCACGGGATTCCCAGAATCCTCACGGGATTCCCAGAATCCTCACGGGATTCCCAGAATCCTCACGGGATTCCCAGAATCCTCACGGGATTCCCAGAATCCTCACGGGATTCCCAGAATCCTCACGGGATTCCCAGAATCCTCACGGGATTCCCAGAATCCTCACGGGATTCCCAGAATCCTCACGGGATTCCCAGAATCCTCACGGGATTCCCAGAATCCTCACTGGAATCCCAAAACATATTCTTAAATCTTAGGATTCACTCTGGAATCCCGGAATCCACACTGACTTCCGGTACAGGATCCATTCTATAATTGTTCAGGAATCTCTGATTTGCAAACCACGCTTATTACAGTATACGATGAGGGTGGTGATGCCGATAAGAGCTCTTAACAAAACAGATATGTTTTATGCTGACAGCGCAACCTAGTGGAAAAAATCTGAATTAAAAAACTTGTCATTGGACTGCCCTTAAGGTCTTTCACAACTTTTCCAAAGATACCAACCATCCATTTTGTAATTGTAATTGTAATTGCTCAATCCACACCCTGGCAGACAATTATCCGCCCATCTAGACACGGGCTGGGTGAGGACCTACCAAGCCTCCCCCGTTAACATGTCCTATACCGTTTAGCACACCGGGATCTTCCACAAGCAGGCGCCGGAATTAAAGCGGTCCCACAAGCTTCAGATACATTAAATAGATATAGTCCCTCTGGCACTAAACCGAATGGCGCCCTCCGCTTCACCACTAGTACTGCTTCCCCACACGCCAAGCACAATATCGAAAGTAGCGCGTTGTATAGCAAATACAGTACACCACCTCCGACACTATGCCAAATGTACAGGAAAAACAGCACCAGTAAGAAAGCGGAAGGCGCACCACTCGGTTCAGTGCCAGAAGGACTATAAGTATAACGAAGAAGAAATGAAAAGATAGTAGAGTTGGTTCGGTTATTTGATTGCTGAAACGAAAAAAAAACAGAAACAAAGTGTTAACATTAAAACGGGGTTTTATAATTGATAAATGAATCGATAGTTTCTCATCTGTTACGTTTCCTTATCGTAGCGCTGTCGATTTTTTCCATCTCCAGGGTGTTCGTCTCCGCTCGAGCAATGAGGACCATGATGAAATGAGAATATAAAAATGTGAGCATTAGTGTTGATCTAGTAATAGATTAATTTAAACTGCTTTTCATGTGCTAAGTAACTTGTAAACTCCTACTCAATTATGTTTTGTTGGCCTACACGTTTTATTTAGACACAATTTTTATTTAGAAAACTATTTGGATCCGAGATTTTAGGTGCAGATTGAGCATGTTTGATAAAACAAGCATCCTGTTTTCAGTTAAAGAATGTTCAAGAAGTTGATGATTCTGTTATTTATACTGGCTACATACAAGAATTCACTATTGATGTAATATATGGATATTGAAAGTTCCAACGCGCGATTATAATACTTCAGTTTTCGTGCTGTTGTATTGGTGTAAGTAGTGGGAAACCAATCAGTTTGGTGATTCTAACGGTAACAAATAGCAAGACGAAAGGAAAGTTGATAATCTATCATCATTATGATTTCAGTCCTAATTTCATGATCCGTTTAATAAATTCCGCGTATGATTCGGCAATTTTAACAATTTATACATGTGTATTCTAAGAAAACAGACTACGAGCATTTGTTACCTGTTGCAGGGTTCCTAAGTGATCAGATATTTATCATTTTCTACAGCCTAATTTAATAATACCTACATTGGGTTGTAACAAAAATTTGATCTTGGGATGTTGATTTGCCTCCTAATCATAGTTTCGACAATAGTCACATGCTTACTATCCCTTATGGCAGTGTTGTTGATTCTATTGTCTATCGCTCATCAGTTTCGCGCCACCCGGCAGGGACTTGGTCCTATGTACCCAATACTCTGCTGTGTCTTAACTTCACGCAATACATTCTGTAGATGTGTGATACAGTTTGCGGAATATTATGATTTATCACTTCGTTCAGATGGAAAATTCTGTTATGGTACCATATTCACATATCAGATAACTCCCACCTGGAACGATGTAATACATCGGAGACATGTAGATTCAGATGTATGTATACGATCTATGCCTAGTTCGGCTCTGATCGACAGGCAATCAGTGTATTCAGTTTTTCAACTAGCTTGAAGCGATGAACGTTTCAAGACAAGCTCTCCACTATATCTGCTAGCAATCACCGGTCGTCGATAGACATTTCGGTTCTTTTCTGCTAAAGATAGATCCGATTGTATGCCAAAGACTATGGCTCATGCTTTTCAATACAGCTGGAAAAACAAGAACTACACCCAGCACCAAATAGTACGTAACTATGAGGCGGACCGGAAGGTTTGATGAGCAATCCCCACCAACTTTTCCAAAGATACCAACCATCCATTTTGTCTAAAAAATTAACTATTCAAAAATGTTACTGATCTCAAAATAGATCAATGGGCGTTAATGGGTTAAGCATGTGAGAGTTTTGTAAAAAATTGGGTTAGTCAGATTTGAATCAATAAATAGCATATATTTCTGACAGATAAAAATATCTGGTTCTCAGAGCCTTTCTTTTAGAACATTAACATTCAAATATCTTTGATCAGTTATAAAACTCTAGTATCACTCAGAATCATACGGCGACGATATTGCAACGAATTGATTGATTATCTATTTTTGTGATAAGGGAACTTTGGTCGGTAATATTGCTCCGTTCCTGCATGATTTATATGAGCACTCTGTTTTATGATACTTTGTTCTAGAAACTGTAAAACTTCGTACACAAAATGCTCATTGGTAGTGGAAAAATGAACTGGTGTGAAAAAAATCTCAATACAAGAGACAATATTTTACGCAAAGCTTATTTTCACACCCAAAACCATATAACATTTTTGTGGTAGCAATAAATCCTCATATATTTTGTGAATGAATGAATCAGATTTTTGCACGGTTTTCGCGACGGTGGCTACCCATGCAACTGAAAGTTCGGATAAAATGGCATGTTTTGGCCTAAAAGCAGCTCTCTTCATAAGTAGTTAACCGAACTTCAGTTCACATAAAGTTCATTCAAGTACCTACCTAAAAAATAATGCGCTCTCGGGCTAGGAATTGGATATAAATAGAAAGCGTTGTGTTTGGATGGGCATCTAATTCTTCCGAAAAAGGTGCACTTTGCGAAAAAGGACCACGTGATTATTGAGCTGAAATCGAATTCAGGTTAAGGGGGCAGGATCCGTCATCGATTTCGAAATTTTCAAAAGCAGTTTTTTCGTTCAAAATCAAGAAAATTTACAGGAAAATGTGTTCACTGTATTCTATTCTCCAACCGAAACACAGTGAACACATTTTCATCGGATGATTTTTAGTTCTGAACAGAAAAACTGCTCTTGAAGTTTCGATGATGACGATGATTACGATGACGGAGCGTTGAACGTTAACTTCTGCGTCCATGAGTCCTCTCATGGCGTAGGGGTAACGCGCCCTAACTAGAGATCAGGGAGTCGTGAGTTCGATTCTCACTGAGAAGACGTGTAACTTTTTTGCAAAACTTCACATCAATTTGTCCATTTAATTCAATTGCAAAGTATATGTAATGTTTAGCTTTTCGGTAGTTGTTAAACTTCCACTCGGCTGCTTAGGGGTCGTCCATAAATGACGTAGCTTTTTAGGGGGGAGGGGGGCTTCACGAATTTGTGACGATGTGTGACGATGGGGAGGGAGGGGTCCTAGCTAGTGAACGTAGCATTTTGAATCACGTCGGTAAAATAAGAGGCGCTGAAAAAATGACATACAATTATTTTTTTTATCAAATTTCTTTTTTCATTGTTTGACTTATAAAGTTGAGTTCTAAAGTGATGATTCACCTTCAAAACATTCATATGACAAGATTGGTAAGTAATTTTATATTTTCTGTAGTGCAATCAAACAGATTTTTTTATGTTTAACATTATATTCATGTAATAATAAATTTATTTATAAATAAAGATTGAAGATAGATAAATTGATTAAAAATCAAGGCTTTAATGACTTGGAAAACATTGTTTGTTTTATACATATTTTCTGTTAAAGCACATTTCTTTAAAAAACATATGTTCGTTTTGGCAAATATTATATTAAAACAAGATGTTCATTCCGTGAATTATGCTCTCAATGTTGCAGAAGATCTCCACCCAATCAACTGATCGATTTGTTTTGATATATCAATGCTCTTGATGAAATAGCCTGAATAAAACTTGATGGAAAAGCCTGGACATCAGATTCCATTTTTATCGAAATTGTTCTTTCATTCAATTTTCTTAATAACTCGGTAATTTGAAGAAAGATTATTTTTAGTATTTATTTGTTTCGTTATAGTTTGTGTAAGATTATTTCAGTATGGGGAACGATGATGAAGTTAAGCTGAAATATCAATAAAGTTGAATAACTTGTTCAATAATCGCTAAGATTTTCAAATATTACAAGTATAATCTTTTCTACATCTGGCACCTGATTGCTAAATAGATTTGAATTTGGATGATAATGACAAATATCCATTTCAAATCAAATATATCTTATCTTGATCATTTTCATTGAAATCTATTTCCTAACAACGAATAATTAAAAAAAACATTTCTCTAATATAACTAAATTTCTTTTCAACATGTTATAAAATCCATTGTACACTAACTCGTTACTGTTAGCTTCATCAATCCAATCCTAGATTTTTCCTTTTTTCTATACTTTCAGCTGTAAATTAATTTTTCATGGTAACAACAGCAAAAGTGATACAATTTATCCAACAACTTAAACAGGAAAGTTCATTTAAAACCGTTTTCCAAATTACTTTCGAGCGCTACTGCAAATCAAACATTTATTCGTTAGATTATCCTTACGTTTCAGTCAGTAATTTATATCAAAATCTGTATTGAACTTTTGAATTCCAATTTTTTGTTTTAACCCAATTGCTAAGGAAAACAAATAAAAAAATATAGGGGGGGGATTTGCTTGGAATGCTACGTATTTTCCAAGGGGGGGTATCAGAATTTGTGACAAAATGCTACGAGGGGGGAGGGGGGTGTAAAAAATCAGTGAAAAAATGCTACGTCATTTATGGACGGCCCCTTAGCCGTAAAACACGATTCATAATTAAAAACAAGTAGTAGATTTTTGTTAGTACCGTGGTGAATCAAAATCCGGACGGTACCAATATCCGGACACTCTGGTTATATTAGTCAATTAGAGTTACATTAAATGGCAATATGTTTGGTTTTTATTCACTCCGTTAATTATTAACAGTGCTTATTACTTTACATTTATTTTTAATGTAGTAACCAGCGTCAAATAATTAATAAAAATAAAAACAAATAATTTGTTCGTGTTGAACGTCATTTCGCCGCGGTTTGACTCCAACTCAAGTTTTTAGGATCGATGACCGCGCGAACATCGTTTGATTGAAAGAAAAGTTTGTGAACTATATTTTATAGCAAGTTTTAACCATAAGTGTTTAAGAAAAGATATTTCAAAAGTTTGGTGACTCCTTTGTGTGTGAGTAAGTTAAAAATACATATTTATCGGTGCTTCTAGAGACTGTCCGGGATTACGAGCCAGTGTTTTAAGATCCGGACATCTTCTAAAAGACCCTGGTTTAATTAGTGTAAGTGAGTTTTGTGCAAGAAAAAATAAGAGAAAATTTGAAAAATAGCTATTTGAAGTTTTGTGAGTATTCGAAATTTAACTCGATGTGAAATAAATAGTGTTTACTTTCATAATAACTGTTCGAGCTGCACCGACTGCTGTTCAAGCCACACGCTCCACTTCTCAGGTAATCAAACCACTAATATTACAAACGTGGTATTCTTTTTTACATTATAGGGCAAACGTAGACATCAAGCTTTTTAAATATCTATATTTTATTGTGTATTGATATGATGTTCATTAAAATTAAACGAATATTATGTGCTATTACACAGATGTCCGGATTTTGATTCATAAAGTGTCCGGATTTAAAGACATCGTTTGCATCAGTGGTCCGGATTTATGGACAAGACATGCTCAAGTATTTGAATGGTTTTCATGTTGAAATCATGATTTTTTACCAAAAAGTTCATCAGTATCGTGAAGATCTTGACTGAAACATGGTTTGAAACAATATTACATTAAAGGCATTCTAAAACAACACCTTGATATAAGCATTTGAACATTTCTCGATTACTTTTTCAAATCGACGTAAGTAACTTTTATACGGTTTTGAGAAAATTAATAAGGAAAAATCACAGTCTATCTTCTAAAACTGTTTTAAAATGAATCACCTTTTGAACATTTTTTTGCCGTGTACTTCGCTCAAATTTTGCATACACTCAGCTCACGTTCAAAAACTAGGTAGTTTCTATTATTTCCCTCAAAAATAATTATAAGAAAATGATAAGCCGTTTCATTCAGTTACTTGACGTTTTTCTACCAGTGTAAAATCGGCTCAAGTAGTGTTTTGTTTTGATTCGTGGTTAAGTCATTTTGTCTCTCCATACAGCGGGGCGGCGAAAGTAGTGGTTAGGTTGTGAAAATTGAAAATCTTACTTTCGTCGTTTTGTAAATCCGGAAATTAAACGTTCTAAAAGTGAAAAGTATTATGTTTTAGGTTGATTATTGTTGTAGCTGTTATGTCTGTTTGTTTGTTATTTTATTTACAATAGTTGGAAACAGAATGTATAATTCCATTCTAATTGATTGCGAGGCTTAAAACATGAAAAGTTTTCACGATTGAAAAATGTTTGACATAATTTAAAATCTATTTGATGAGAAATTTTATGTTTCATCGAACTCTAATCCCTCTCTGTGGCTTATCCAGTACTGCGGGGTGGGTGATTACTGTATGTATGATGGTTGTTGCTCTCAATTCTTGGTTCATTCTAGGATTTTTTATTGTTATCAACACTTTTCCATTCTGCAAAGTTAAGGCAATAATTGTGTGGCCCATGATTTAAAATCGTATTTTCTACGAAATAGTGATTATTATTGGGGGTGACGTACAAAAGCCCTTTCATCACACAAGACTGTAGAATGTGTAAGTAGTCTTAATATGTGCTTTTATTATCCGAGTAATGCATGCCGCTAAAATGTTTGTAGTGTTCTATTTTTATTTGTTTAAACAGGATTTGTTATGCTCCATAAATTATATAGATATTGTAGTTTTTCTGTTGATGTGACACATTAAATGTGTCTCAAATTTTGAGAGCGCTTCAACTATACTGCATCGAACATGCTGCCTAAATGCTGTTGTAATTTTCTATTCTTAAGCTTTTTTTTAAATAATGTTGTACGTTGTACTGTTTCAAAAGCTTGTTATAGTGTTCCAGAATTTGAACAGCTGTCGTAATGTTCTTCTGCTGTGAGACATTTCATAGCGCAACTGACAGACAACTCTTGAAGATTTCATAGATGTCATTATTAATGCGTATGACTTCATTTTCGAAAAATATAGTACACTGTAAACTTGGCACTACCCTTTAAGGCGTAAAAAGCACCCATTTTTTCCTCATGTATGAAGCTGTCAAAAAATGTGGTATTTTTTTGTTTTGGATAATGGGTATTTTGTATCCTTTTATTAGTTCAAATGCTTTACTCTTTAATGGGTGAAGAATGTCTTTAGGATTTCTTATGAAAACTCTTATCGGCCATTATCTTTTGTTCGTCACCCAAGTCGTGTTCGGATCGCTTATTGTGAACAGTTGCGGACAAATGGACAAGTTTCAACATTTTCGGGTAAGTTTAAAATCAAAAAACTTCATTCATTCCGTTGTTAACTAAAGAAATGCTGTTGTCTTTGTAGGTTTGGCGAAAAATGCAATTGTGTAGCCATGGTTGAGCTAAAGAAGGCAGATTTTTACGACCAAAAGCGGACGCATAGAAAATAGTATTCCGGTCAATGCGAGGACCAATGACTGGAATTAGTATAAGCTGCAGATTTTTCAGTCTTGAAGAAAATTTATAGTTAATAAGATTATAAAACATTGTAGCATTGTAGGTTAAGTGCATTTCATTATTATTTTTTATTTTATATAGGCCCTAATAAAGTGTTTTATTGCTCATTGATTTTTATTGCCCTGGCTCCATTTATTTATTTTTATTTAATTCGCATTAAAAAGTTAAATCTAGAAAATAAATAAAAGAGTATATTTTACCCACTATCTAAACTGAATTGATTACGAATAGTGGGTAAAATTCACTCGTTGAATTGACGTACAAGCGGTTTACTCTTTAATGAGTAAAGGCCCTTTACTCTTTTTAAGAGTTAAACTAGTTTCTCTCAAAGAGGGTACTTTTTTACCCATTAAAGGGTACTTTAGTCTTACAGTGTAGAGCGTTCAACAAAACATAATTTGTCTGACTTCTAGCTCACTGTAGACCAAAGGCCATTTCAACGGATGCTAACCTATTCTTATCTACAGCAGCACAAACCTTCATCCGCCTCATCTTCGGAGTCGTGCACGGTGAGGCGCCTCCTCAGGCGCACATTTTCCTCCCGCAGCAGCAGGGCGTGCTGCTTCCAGTAGTTCAACTGATGCTGGTACTGCCACTTGACGATATTCTGGTACGTTTTCATCCACACATTCTGGGCGTGCTTGATCTGGGGACAACTTGGTCCGACACCGACCGGCCTCGCCTCTACTCGCCTTCGTCGATGGTGCACGAATCCGGCCGATTCCGGAGCAGCTTTATGGGAACCGTGTTCCCGCAAACTGTGCTCGAAGGCACGCTTCGTGTGATGCTTGGCGCTCTTCTTGCGCTTGTACTTCCGTTTGTTTCTGCTACGTAGAGATTTGTCCTTGGCGGTGGATTTGCCACTGGCTTTGCCATCCGGATCGGTGGATTTTTTCATCGAATAAAAGGGGTTTAAATTTACTCAATGAAACTAATGAATCGCTTGATTTGTGTTTTTGTTGAGAATGGGAAATAAACAAAGAGCATGAACATATCGTTTTCGTTTCCTTTTTCATTCATAGCAGTGATGCCAGATGATAGGTAGAACCCTTTAACATTATTTTCAATTGGGTTGTTAAGGGGTTACGTGTATTTTACTCATTCTGAATCTATATGTTAAATATCCATGAAATCCATGATGGAGTCTCTGGAATAACTTCGGGGTTTATCCTTAAAAAATCCAGGTTGAATTCATGAGGGTATCTAGATTTATTTTCATGAAGGAACCCCTTAAGGCCGTTAAAGAGTCAATAAATTAATGATTTAGGCAAATATCTGAATTAGTTTGTAATAAACTAACTGAAAAAATAAACACCTTGAGAAAATGCATACAGAAATACGAGCAAAAAAATGCTTTCTAGCTGGATTTTCAGAAAAATTCTTGTGAAAACTTCTATCTCATGATTCCTATTTGGATTGTTAGTCTTTTCTTTTATTAATTCCCGTTCAGTCTATTTTTTGTTTCCGTTTTGGTCTCTTTTTTCAAGCATAAGGTCTCTAAGGTTCCTATTTTAAGGTCACTCACACTTAAGGGCACCGACGGTTTGACCAACATTGACACCGCCCTCGAATGGCGATTCCTCCAAGTCTTTCACAATAAATTGTACCATGATTTTTTACAGAAATTTTCCAAAAATTCCCTCCAGGGATTCAACCTGAAGACATTCAGAGAAATGCTTCGTTTAATCCTCCCTGCTGGAATTTTGTAGATGCCTTCCTGATGGAATACCTAGAGTAGAGAAAGAAAGAATTTCTAATTCAATCTTTCATAGAGTTCCTGGTCGATTCTCTCGCGGAAATATAGAATGTTTTTCAGGAAAAAAAATATTGGAACTTTTTGGTTAATTTCCTGAAGGAATTTCCGATAACCCTGAAAAATTCTATTCTAAATTCTAAAATTCTAATTCTAACTTCGTTAAAAAACTACTCTCTCGAAAATTATTGTTGAAATAATTAGAGAAAATACTGATGAAGTCTCTGAAGGAATATCTTTATAGGATTTTTTTCCAGAATGTTTAGGAAGAAGATTTTTTGAATTACCAGTAAAATCACCGGAAAAATGTTGGTGCTGTTTCTGAACACATTTCTAGTGGAACCCCTATGAGAATTTCAGCTAAAATTTTTGAAGGTTTCCCTGATGGAAGTCATGGATAATTACGATAATTACCTGTGTGAATTCGAGATGCAATCCATGGAGAATCATCAGGTGGAATCCTTAGAGGAATCCCTGGAGGACTTTTAGTCAGAATCCTTAGAGGAATTTTAGGGGGATTTTTATTTGGAATCCTTAGAGAGAATCTTAACGGAATTTTCGAAGGAATTACTGAAGAAATTCTCAGAGGAATCCCTGAAGGAATTCCTTTTTTGAATTCCAAGAGGAACTCCTCATAGAGTCACTGGAGGACATACTGGTGGATTCCCAAATTACTTGTGAAATCCTTATAAGAAATTTTTGGTAAAATTGCTGGAGGAATTCTGGAAAACTCCCAAGAATCCCTGGAAATATTCCGCGAGAAATTCCGGAAGGAATCTCTTGAGTAATTCGGGTGATAAAATCCTTTTAAGAAATTTCAAGTAAAATCCCAGGAGGAGTTTCCAATAACCCTTGAGAATGCTTGGAGATATTAAATCCTTGAAGAATTTTGGGACGCATCGCTTGATTAATTCCAGGAGGACTCATTTGAAGAATTCCTGGAGGAATCCCATGAAAAATTCTCTAGAATAACCCTTGGAAAATTCTGGTATCCCTTAATAAATTCCGGGAGTAATCCGTAGTAAATAGCCTAATGGAACCCAGAATAACCCTATAGGAATTTCTGAAGAAACCTTTAGAATAATTCCTGATAGAATCCCTGACAGAACTTCTGGTAGATTTCTAGAAGGTGTTCATGATGGAGTCCCAGGAGGATTCTATAGTGAAATCTTGAAAGTATTTCAAAAAGAATCCATGGAAGAACTTCTGATTGAATTCCTGCAGAAATCTATTAAAAGACTCCTGATCAAATCCCTAGAGATACTTCTGATGGAATCCTTGAAAGAACTTTTGATATAATCCAGGGAGGAATTTCTAATGGAATCCCTAGAGAAACTCTTCCTGTAGGAATTCCAGGTAAAATCTCTGAAGCAACTCCTAAAAGTATTCCTACAGAAACTTCTGATATTATTGAAGAAACTCTTGATGAAATCAATGGAGGAACTTCCAGGAATTTTAGGTGGAATATCTAAAAGAATTTCTAATGAAATCCTTGAAGGAACTCCTAGTGAAATCCCTAAAAAAAACTCCTGAAGTAATCCCTAGAAGAACTTGTGATGTAACTCTTGGAGAAGTTCCAGGTAAGATCTCTGAAGATACTTCTGATGTTATCTCTAGAAGAACTCCTGAAGGAATCTCTATAGGAACTCCTGTTGAAATTCCTGAAGAAATTATCGATTAGATTCCTGAAGGAATTCCTAATGGAAATTCTGGAGGAACTCCTGATGCGTTTCCTTGCAGAAATCCTGATATAATCTCTGAAGAAATTTCCGGTGTAATCTCAAACTTCTGATTGAATCTCTAGAGAAACTCTTGATGTGATCCCTAGATGAACTTCTTATGATATCCCTGGAAGAAATCCTGATGGAATTTCTCGAGAAACTCCTGATATAATCTCTGGAAGAATTCTTGGATCTCTGATGGAAGCCGCTTAAGGTACTTTTGATAGAATCCCTATAGATCCCTGATGGAAATCTCTACAGGAACTCCTGATGAAATCCCTAAAGGAGCTCCTGATGGAATTCTTGAAGATATTACTGAAGGAACTGCAGAAGGAATCAGTGGAGGAACTCCTAATGAAATCCCTTGAAAAGAACTCCTGATGAAATCTCTGGAGAAATTCCTGATAAGATTCCTGATGGAATTCTTAGAGCAAGTTTTTATGATGTCCCTAGACAACATAACAGTCGTACCTCCAAGAATGTCCCTAGAAATAATCCTGATGGAATTCCTCGAGAAACACTTGATGTAATCTCCAGTGGAACTCCTGATAGAATCTCTGGAGGAATTCCAGGAGAAATCTCTAAAGAAACTCTTGATGGAATCCCTGGAGGATCTCCTTGTGAAATCCCTAGGAGAACTCTGATGAAAGCCCTAAAGATACTCTTGATAGAGTCCCTATAGAAACTTCTGATGAAATCCCTGGAATTCCTGATAATATTCCTGATGGAACTACTGATAGAATCCCCAAAGGAATTTCATATGATATGCCTAGAAGAAATCCTGAAACAATCTATGGAGGGACTCCTTAAGAAATCTCTGAAGAAAGTCCGGGTGGAATCTCTGAACGAACTATTGATAAATCTCATGAGGAATTTATGACGAAATCCTCAGAAGAACTCTCAGAGGTACTCCTGATAGAATCCTTATAGAAACTTCGATGGAATCATTGGAGGAATTCCTGATAAATTCCCTAAAAGAACTCCGGATGGACCGAACAGGAATCAAAAAGAGCTCAATAAGGGAGTAAGTAGTTGCCAAGAAAAAATCCAAAGAGGATTTAGGAGATAAGATGTTTATTCATCAGAAAATCTTACTTTTTTTCTTTAGGGAGTTTTTTTTATAACATTACGACACGTATTACTACTCGTATTTCTGTATGTATAATTTTCATGGTTTTTTCGAGGAATTGATTCCGGTATTTGCAGAAAAATTTCCTTCATATATTACTGCTAAGATATCTTCAGGAGTTTCTTTAATAATTCTTACGGATTTCCCTTAGGCATCCCTCCAAGAGTTTCGTTTCAAATACCTTCAAGAATTTGTCTAAGGATAACAACAGAAGTTATCTCGAAGATTTCATCAGGAATTCCTCTAAAGGTTTCATCAGATTTTTTTTTCAAGGAAGTGCTAAGTCTTCCAGGAATTCATCCAAAGATTCAACTATCGCTTTTTTTGGGACTTCCTCCAAGATTCTCGTTTTGAAAATTTTACAAAATTCAAATTTTCTCCAGGGATTTTCTACAAAATTACTATTCAGGATTTCTTTAAGATTTCAATCACATTTTTTGCTAAGAATGCATTAAGAAATTTTTCCAGAGATTCCTTCAGGAATTCTTGCAAAAATTCTTTGTGATATTTCCAGAGAAAGTCCCTAAAATATTTTTTCTATTCTTTTTTCCATAGATATCTTCCGAAAAATGCCATGTATTTTTGTCAGAAATTATTAAAGTTTTTTTAATATGGGAGGTATTTGAGAAGAAAATCCTATAGTAACATATGATGAAAGTTGATTAACTTCAAAAGTAACCCTTGATTATTTTCCACAAATTTTTTTGAAAGAAATCCTGAACTTTTGAGGAATTTTTGCAGGTTTGCTTGACAAATTTCTAAGATAATTGACGATAAATACCCAAGCAAATCTCTGGATAGTATCCTCTGGGGTAATCCTTGATAGAAATGCAGGAGATATTCCTAGATACATTCCTAGAACTGGAGAAACAAAAATATTGAGGAATTCCTGGGTATCCCACGAATTCATATAACAATGCCAAATATTGACTTACTTACTTACTTATGGGTCCTGGGCACCCATTCTGGTGCATAGGGCCGACGTGAAAGATTTCCATCCTGGGCGATTACCAGCTATCGCCTTGACCTGCGGCCAGGTCAAATTGCCGTCGACTTCTTTTATTTCTTTGTTGAGGCTGCGCTGCCATGATCCTCTGGGTCTGCCTCTGCTGCGATGTCCTGCTGGATTCCATTCCAGTGCTTGTTTGCAGATTTCGTTTCCGCCCCGACGTAGAGTGTGGCCGACCCACCCCCACTTTCGTTGTCGAATTTCGGTTTGTATCGGTTGCTGGTGGCACCGACGATGGAGGTCAGCATTAGAAATCCAGTTGTGTGGCCACCATGCCCGAATTATATACCGCAGGCATCTGTAGATGAACACCTGCAGCCGTTGAGTGTTCTCCGCTGATACGCACCACGTTTCACTGGCGTATAACAGCACAGATTTGACATTGGAATTGAATATTCGAATTTTGGTGCGTTGACTAATCTGACTGTTCTTCCAAATATTTCTTAAGCTCGCAAAAGCAGCCCTCGCCTTCTTGATCCGTGCACCTATGTCGATCTTGGTACCACCGTCAGACGCCAGTTGGCTACCAAGATATTGCGAGTTTTCGACGTTCTCCACTGTTTGCCCGGCTACTGTAACCACCACCAACGATTTGGTCTTGTTGACATTGATGTTGAGACCTGCCGCTGAGGAGCGTTCGGCAAGATCGTCTAGCTTACTCTGCATATCAGAGCGCCGTTGAGCTAGTATAGCAATATCATCAGCCAAATCGAGATCATTTAAGTGCTCCATAGTAATAGGCTGCCACAGCAGCCCACGGTTTTGTTCACGGTCAATGGCGCCTATCAGGATCTCGTCAATTAAGATGAGGAACAGTAGTGGTGATAGTATACATCCTTGCCTCACTCCAGCTACAACTCGGATGGGTTCAGACAAGACCCCGTTGTGCAATACTCTGCACGTAAAGGCCTCGTACTGCGCTTCTATGAGGCAGATGATTTTCTCAGGAACACCCTTGCGTCTCAGGGCACCCCACATATTTTCGTGATTGAGTCGGTCGAAAGCTTTTTCGTAGTCAATGAATACCATATACAGGGACTCTTGGAATTCATTGACTTGCTCCAAGATGATACGGAGCGTGACAATATGGTCCACACAGGATCGTCCGGCACGGAATCCCGCTTGCTGTCGACGGAGAGTCGCATCGATCTTCTCCTAGATCCGGTTTAGGATCACTTTGCATAGAACTTTTGAGAACAATACATAGCAATTGGGATATTGCGGGGTCTGCTTTGAGCATCTCGGCTGATATGCGATCGACCCCAGGGGCTTTGTTGGATTTCATACTTTGGATGGCTGTTTCTATCTCATGCAGTGATGGAGCTTCGGTGTTAACGGGTGTTAACGCGACTAATACGCCGAACCGTAGGCGGATCATGCTGAGGTGTTGGTGGCCGGGTTGACACTTGGAAAAGTTGTTCGAAGTGCTCAATCCAGCGTTTTAGCTGGTCAGTGGTGTTAACAGTTGTCCAGTCGTGTATTTCACGGGCATCGTCGTATTCATCTTTGCCCCGCTAAGGCGTCGTGAGATATCGTAGAGAAGACAAATGTCGCCGGTTGCTGCGGCTTTCTCACCTTCGTCAGCAAGAGAGTCCGCCCACGCTTGTTTGTCCCGCCTACATGAGCGCTTAACTTCCCTTTCTAGAGCCGAGTATCGTTGACGGGAAAGTGCCTTGGCTCCTCTGGTTTTCGCCCGCTCTATCGCGGCTTTGGCTTCTCTCCGCTCCTCTATCTTCCTCCAGGTTTCATCGGTAATCCACTGTTCTTGATGGCGGTCCATTGCTCTTCTACGCTGCCACCTTCCGAAATATTAGCACCACGAGTCTCCAGTTCTTCGACGAAGGACCTTTTCACTGTGGCATCTTCCGGCGTGTGTTAAATCGACGTCCGACTCTTTCCTCCTGTCGACGAATCCGCGCAATGCGCAGACGCACCTCGCCGATGAAGAGGTGATGGTCGGATGCGATGTCAGCGCTACTTTTATTCCGCACATCAAGAAGGCTCCGTTTCCACTTTCGGCTGATACAGATGTGGTTAATTTGATTTTCGGAAAAGCCGTCACGGGAGACCCACGTGACCTTGTGAACCGGACGATGGGGGAAGAGCGATCTCCCGATCACCATGTCGTTATTGCCACAAAACTCTGCCAACAGTTCTCCGTTTTCGCTCATTTCTCCGAGACCATGGCGTCCCATGACAGACTCATTGCTCGAGTTGTCGGATCCGATCTTCGCATTGAAGTCGCCCATGTAGATCTTGATATCACCCTTCGGAATCTTATCAACGACAGCATTGAGTTGACTGTAAAAGTTCTCTTTGTCCTGCAATTCGGCAGCATCGGTTGGCGCATAACATTGGACTATGGTAAGGTTTCGGACCCGTGTTCTAAATCTGGCGACGATTATTCTCTCATTTATAGGCTCCCACTTCATAAGCGCGGCGTAAGCTTGGGCGCTGAGCAAAAAGCCAACCCCACGGTGCCGAGGAGCGTGTTCACCTCGCAGGCCAGAATATAGCAGAATCTGTCCCGATGGTATTCTGTGTTCTCCAAAGTTTGGCCAACGGACTTCGCTCAGTCCTAGGATCTCCAGCTTCATGCGACACGCCTCGTTGGCGAGTTGTGCCAGTTTACCCTGCTGGGCTAGGGTTAGTACGTTCCATGTTCCAATTCGTGTCCGTTGTTTCGCGCTAAAAGTCGTTGCCGTTAAATCAGTTCGTAATCTTTCTCTATCAGTTTCTTGAACATTTTTTTATGTTTCGGGGACAGTAGGTTGTTAGCCTAAGGTTCCCTATCCGCCGTGATGGGGCTGTCATCTTAGGTGTAGCTTCCGGGGAAGAGCATTTCTTATTCAGCCGCTGGATGCCAGACAGACGCTGTTTGAGCCGCACCTCCTTGGTGAACAGACGCTCGGTGGACGTACCTCCTCAATCTAGCTGAAGTCAGAAGGCTGCACTTCCAGCTAAGCACGCAACTCTTAGCTGGCGGTCATTCAAATATTGACGTAGGTATTGAAATCCTTGAACAAATTTCTTTAAAAACGGAAATGAACCATTGTGTTCTTGGAATAAATCATGTAAGATATCGTATGATAACAACTGGGAAAATATGTGGAAGAATAAGTAAAAAAAACAACTGGAGGAAATCCTGAGGTAGTCTTTGGGAAATTACTGAAGGTAGAACCGTTGAGACTGCTCATGCTCATTTCCAGGAGCGTATTCCGACGAAATTCCTCTAACCACCCCTCGAATTACCGCTGGAAGAATTCCTGGACGAATAGGTGAAGGAATCATTAGATAAGTTTCTGGAAAAATCCCTAGAAGTATGCCAAAAGAAATCTCTAAAGAAATCACTAGCTGAATTCCTAAAACTTTTCCTCGACGAATCTGAGAAGGAATTGCTGAAAAAACGTAAGAAATAGTCGCGTTATAGTCTCTAAAGATATCTTTGGTGCCTCTAAAATTTGATAGAAAGGTTTATTGCAAGCAGAATAACGAAAAAAAGAGCCTTTACATGTCATGTTGATTAAAAAAGAAACTTTAGAGACCTTGAGTTGCAGACTTTTTAGAGATTTCACTAAAATGGAGAACAAGTCTCTGAAAAAAGACGTAGCTCATTCAATTTTGGTCGATATTTACTAGCTTTACTTCGATACTTTTTAACTTATTATTATTTATGTATTAGTTGTAATAAAAAAAATTGTTAAGTGTTACATAATTATTGAAAACGGTTCATTTATGTTGGAATCAATGTTAAAACATAAGAATCGATCGATATCTATTGAGAAATATTAATTTATACAAGTATTGTATTTGTTAAATTTATTAAAGACTTGTACTTAATAGTGTTTGTCGTGTTTTTTTTTTTTCCACTTTAATTTTTTTTTTCCATGAACTCTGTGTTTTAATGCATTTTATATTGACGTATTCATTAGGATTACATTACTTCTCAAGAAAAGTTCAACACAAACATAACGCATGTTCGTTTGGCTCACGCTTTGACAGCTCTCGCTGCTCGATTGGCTCACACTTTGACAGAAATGTCAGCTTCCGCGAATCTCTCTTATAAAGGATTTCTACACGCAGCGAACTGGACTATCGAATTTCATACATTTTGCCTTATGAAAGGTGGAACGATTATTGCAATACGAACGCTTTATGTATCGTTTTAGCATCTCTCCACATCAAGGCGTCGAAAGGCGCGTGATGTACGCTCGGGCCTATCGATCGCAAGGTTCTTGGTTCGATTCCAGGTTTCCGTGATAACGTTTTTTGTTTTCAAATTCTGGTTTCATAAGGCAAATTTATGAAATTCAATCCGATTTCTTGTGGCGAATTTTCATAAGGGGTTCCTATGTTTATCGATAGTCCATTTGCCTGAGTGTAGTATTCATATCCACCAATCCAGTTGACGTCAAGCAGTAGATTGGTTGTGGATTTGCGTGTAAACAAACATTGTCAAAGGTACCCCAAAAATGAACAATGAACTTTCGATCAGGGCAGGCAATCCTCAGATTCGTCACAGTGCGATGACGATATAAAAAAAGACAACGTCATCCAGTATAATAACTCTGGCAGGTGGTCGTCTCGTCATCGACGAAAGAATGCACGACGAACGTCAATCCAAAATCGTCAACGAACAACTTTGTCTTCATTCCGTTCGCTCCCTTTTCTCAAACGAAGGAGGCGTTTATTTTATATTCGCTTGCTATGCACAAAACGGCGAATGCCATCCCAGAAATGCTTGTTTTAGCAATTTAACCCGCACTCCTCAAGCTTCAACAATAGCTCTGTTGGTAAGCGCGTGACGTTGACGATTCAGATATCGTTTGTTCAATTCCGGACACGTTTTGTTTTTTGTTTGTGTTTAATTTTTTCAAAAAAGGCTCATAATCTATCGACGCCACGGTTCATATTTTTAGTCGGCTCAGAGCTCCCGAACGAAGATTCGACCATAACGAAGGAGGTTTATGTGTTCGTCATGACGCCGAGCCTTTGTGGCGGACACTGCAGCAAATCGTCATCCAACGCTGGTTGAGTGACGATGACGATTCTTTTTTCAGTTTCGTCGACGACTTTTTCCATTTGACGGTGACGATTTCCTGCCCTGCTTTCGATTATATGAAAAATTATGAGTCCATTCAAAATGTATCGTTATGTAGGGTTTCAACAAAGACACATTAAAGACCACCATGTGCCTTGCAGTTGCCCAAAATTTTATGGCTCATAAGGTAATCTAGAATGCCGTGAAAAGTGTACTGCGATCTGTCAAACTTGGGTACCTTTTGCACTACCGAGGGACCAAATGCAGTACTAGAAGTGGTACCCAATCTGAGCCCGAGTCGGACGGACCTGGTTTCAATGCTAGTAATACACCCCTTAGTAGCTGAAATTCATTCTCGACGCTTTTCCGCAATGATATCTCAGACGCATGTACTTTTTGTGGAGTTTAACAACAAGTTCAGTGCTTTTAATTCATAGTGCGCCTATGAAACATACAAAATCATTCGATTTTTCCAGCGAAATATGTGGTTTCATTTACAAAACTGTTCAAATATCTGTATTTATGCGTTTCAAGCCAAATATTTTACCTGAAACTGCTGACTAACAATGTAATCGAAGTTCCCCCGGTGGATTTTCACAGGAATAAGGTTGCTTTGAGTGTTAATTTTATGTTTTTCTGTAGGGGGTCCATAATACGCAAAGGGTCCATAACCGGCATCGACTCCCTAATCTTCCGACCGCAAATGATATCTCAGTTACCAGTACCTACATGTTTTGATAATATGGAATGAAAATCTTCAAGGCACAATCAGATTTTTTTCCAATAAACTACAGTGTACACTAGACCTATTCATATTTTCAAAAATGTCTGGAAACTCCCCAGTCAACCTATACTTTGATTTTTCATTGCGAAATGAACTTCTGGCCAAAATTTCACTCAATTTAGAGTAAATTTAGTTGTGCTTCAAATCAATTATGTGTTTTTGGGCTATTTTCAAGCTTTAAAAAATCATAACTACCGAATGAAACATCAAAATTCATCGGAAATACTTCTACATAGTAGTTTATCCAATTCTACGAACTTTTGCCGAACACGATTTTATGATTGGAGCAAGTTTTAACATAGTTTGGTTGAGGTTTGTATCTCTAGGTTCTTGAAAATCTCTTTTTTCGGGAATTGTTTTCACTGAACAGCATGCCTGCATGAAAATTTCGGATTTTTAATTTCCAGACATGATGACAATGCATATCTAAGGGGTCTATTTTGTAAATCGAGCGGTTTCATGTGACTCATCTGTAGTCATTGTCGATCAAAGCAAGCATGCATATTTCAGATGTCACCCGTCGATTCCCATAGTAATCTAGTCACATAAAGTGACAACTGTCGATAAACTCGAGTGACAGAGCCGAGTCGAGCGAAATTTTTGGTCGACAGTGACTCCAGTCGAGTCGTTTTTGGTCGACTCGACTTATAAAATAGGGCCCTAAAAGTCAATCCCGTTCAAAGTTACCATTTATCTCACGAAAATAAATTGTAAAAAATAGGTAATTATGAAGCACATTTGTAAATCCTCTGTGGGTGAGCCAAGAGCACCACCGTGAGCTTCAATGAATACAAAAAATGAACACGTTAGCACTGCCTTTTCTCAGTCGATGATGATGATTGTTTTCAAATCGTTCTAAATGATCAGTGAAATGCGATCAAAACAATCATCACTCGGAAAGAAAAAGCAATGCTAACTTGTTCAATAATGGATTGATGCACGAGTTCACTATTTGACGTTTGAGCGGTGCCGTGTTATTTACGTGACCATGGCAACGAATGAATTCGGCACCGCTCAAACGTCAAATTAGTGAACACGTGCATTGATCCATTGAATAAATTGTTCAATAAGAATGAATTATTCATTCGTTTTCGGTACATGTGTCATGCATGATTTAATTATCATCAGGTTGCGATGCAGTGTTCGCTCTTCGGGCATTTATAGTAATTTATTGCCTTTAGCAACATGTAATCTGTTGATGGTCAATGAATTCATAAATGTATTATGTTGGATTCCCGTTGACTAGGGCCTGAAAAAATAATACCAATGCATGTTTTATATACCATGTATATTGAGAAAACTGTAATTTCTGGGTACTGCGGAGTACAAATTTGGATCAAACAATGTTAAAACTCAATTTAATCTTGTTAGCGTGTTCGACAAACTTTAACAGAATAGAATTAGCTTTCGAATAGTGGTAATAGCAAGTGGTTTTGATTTTCCACATGCTAGTTATGATTTTTCAAACCATGAAATAAGCCCAAAAACACATTTTCAGCTTGAAGCATACTGAAATCTTTATCAAATGAGATGGAAATTTGACCAGACATTGTTCTTAGCATGAGAATTCCGAATACTGCTTGACCGGTAGATTTCCAGACATTTTTTTAAATGTGAACAAGTCTGTACACGCTCAAAAAAAAAACTCTGGAAAACTAAAGAGTCTAAAAAGTTTCTTTATTATACCATCATGTTTACGCATACACATCTCTCGCGTAACAATTCTAAAGGGCCAATGATCAAATTCTAAACAAATCGGGCTTATAGTTTCTTTAGTACTCAGAAAAATAAGCTCATTAATGCAAACTACAAAAATATTAACTTTTTTACACTAAACAACTTAATTCAATTGAAGATTATTCTCTTACATCACGAATTCAATTGAGAAATAATTTGAATTATTCAAAACACAGGATGTCATCCATGTTAATCAACAAAATACTCAAATTACTTTATATACAACAAAATCGTTATTTTTATTCCACAAATTATACATGATTTCAAATGTACCTCAAGCGATAATATTTTATAAACAATATTTATACATCCCTTCCAAATGGTCAATTTATTTCGTATTTTTAGAAAAATCCCCGAAAAATAAGAACCTATTAACAGACTTACCCTCCTAAAATAACGCAAAGCTCATCGACAAATCACACGCCTCGTCAATCTTGCGCTGGATGGCCATTTCCTGATCGTCCAAGGATTTTTCGTTCACAATGGACATGCAGCTGTCGTCATCTTCCTCGCTGCCGCTGGTTCCGCTGGTTCCCGCCGGGCTCACTTCCTCCCCGATGATTTTGCGCAGCTCGACGTGCGGCTCCTTGGCCGTCTCGATCGTGTTCTTCACCTGCAGGTAGATGCTTTCCGCCTGCTCGAGGATGGCCGTCACGTTCAGATTGCCGGACAGTTCGTTGACATGTTTGAGGATGTCGGTGAACGTGAAGTTGCCATCAATGAAAACGTCCATCTCCTGATCGAGAATGGCCACGCAGACGAAGAGGTGGAAATTCGGACAGGGCAAGCCTGTCCAGAGCACTTCCCACAGCAGCATGATGTCCGCATTGCAGAATTCCCGCTTGAACCAGACCAGAAGCCACCGGAAGCAGAAGTACATGTTCTCCGACTGGTTGTCCGTTAGGTATTTGTAGAGCTTCTCGTTGACGAAGGCCAGCAAAGTTCGGAGATTCTCCAACTGTTGCTTCATTCCCTTCTGGTCGATGTCGAAGTTGTTGAAGACCTTCTGCATGAAGCCGACGAAGCACCAGAAGCTTTCCGCTTGTTTATGGAACAGGCACAAGATCGGCGCCAGGAGATCGCTCATCCCCTGGACGTAACCCAGGTCAAAATTGTACATCACGTAGGTCATCAGAATGTCCTGCAGTTTAACTAGATTCGGATTGTTATCCCCGGCGAAGAATTCGTACGTCCTGTCGGTTCGTTTTACGTCCTTCTCGATTTGGCACTTTCGCTCCCGATAGCCCGTGAAGTTGCCCTCCTGGATCGGAGTGATCGTTTGCCACTGGAGTTTCATGAGGAAGTATTCCTGGGTTTTGCTCGATCGCCTTGCCTCCCGTTCGGCGGCGGTGTGCTCCCAAAGATCCAAACCGAGCAGGTATTTCCACACTTCGGCGCGGATGTCGTCGGAAATGCCCTGGAAGTACAAATGATAGTTTGGTCATTCAAGATGTTTAAACTATAAAGTTATGCTTTACAACTTACCCCTCTGAAGATGATATCCCGAACTCGGTTCGGATCGGTAATGGCTCCATTGGCAGCGTGGAATTCTGCCCATTTCTTGGCGTCCAGCGGTTCTCCCCGATGCACCTCCGGTCTTGGCGCCAATTTTCGACGCTCATCTTTGCTGACGTTCTCGCTCTTGACACGGTTCTCACTTCCGTTGCTACTCGCTTCCCCATCCTCTTCCGGATCCTGATTCTCTCGCGAATGAGACAAGCGCGGTCTGACCTGTTGCCTAGCCGTTGACAGGATCGTGTGATGCACGTTGGCAAAGATTTTGCTATAATAATTGCCTGCCGCCGGTTGGCTTATGATGTCCTCGATGTTCAGCTCCGAGAACGACTTCTGCAGTTTGTCACTATTGGTTTCCTCCATGCAGTGAAAGAAATGCTTCCGGTGTTTGCTTCTGCTCACGAAATGCTTCCGCTCCAGGAAATCCACAAACGAGCGCGGGGAGCCATGATTGAACAGATAGAGACTATGAACGGAAAGGCTTTTCCTCGCGCCATCCTGAACATACAACCGGAGTTCGGTATTGTGGGATTCGATGCCCTTAAGATCCCGGAAAAGGACCCGTATGGTGATCCGGGAGCTCTTCTGAGAATCACCTTCGGAGTTGGCGCTGTCGTCCGAGGATTTCCCCGTGTGCACCAAAGACCAATCGCTGTCCTGACTGTCGGTGTCCATAATTTCGTACGGTTCCGACATCTTCCACTCGAAGTAATGTAGATTCTCCTTTTTATATTTTCCAAAGAGCAGCACTCCAATCGTGTCCAGTGCCGAAATGTAACTTGCGCTCGCCTTCTTCAGCGTGACTCCATGCTGAATGAAGATTTCCTGCAATAGAACCGAATTGTGAAAATTGGTCTGTGTCCTAAGTGGAACTTTAGGGACCTCATTTTCAGGAAAAAGATACCAAAAATATACCGAACAGGAATCACAAAGAGAATAAACAGAAACCAAGCAGGAATCAAAAACAGACGATAAAATATTGTTTTTGCAATTTCTCATCGTAATAGGCTGTTTTTCATCACGCCAATCTGTCATGAAACGGCCTACTTTCCTGCACTGAAGTATGCAGTGCGGGAATAGTCATTACCTAACTGAAACCAGTGCTGTAATGATTTATTACGCAACGCTTTCTCATTACGCAACTGTTTTGAGTTGCGTAATGAATCATTACACAACAATTTTTCAGAATTGTGAAATGATGGTGAATGCATTCCGATATAATTTCTGATACCCTCAAGTGGTCTTCTACGAAATTGCAAAAAATGTTGTACGTAACTCGTTGCAGAACTCGATTTTTACAGCACTCGTCGTAATTATCCTACTCGGCAAGCCTCGTAGGATAAATTTACGACACGTGCTGTAAAAATCATCATTCTGCAACTTGTTCCGTAAACTACTATTTTATAAGCATATGAGAATTTGGAATTTAGACCAGCGCCGTTGCGTCCACTTGATCTGTAGAAATTGTTTGCCGAAGACAGCAACTTTCTATCTGATAAGGATCTTGAGATATAGACAATTGAAAAATAAGTGTTACTAGCGCCACCTAGCGGATAAATTCCCAAATAGATTGTTGCCTTCAGACAGCCCTCGATCTGCTAAACATCTTTGCCGAATACACGAACCTTCTAGCTGATAAAGTTCTTGAGATACGGATGATTGAATAAAATGCATCACTAGCGCCATCTAGCGGGTGAATTCTCAATAAGAGCTCACCGGGATTTTCAGATATCCATGTAAGGCCAATTTTGGACCCCTCGTGTGCACGATTATTCCGTTACCCAGGAAAAATGACAGGAGTCAGGGGGCATGTCATGTCGAACAAAGATCAATTAATGGCATTTACTTCAAAATTTATTTCAAATCAATTGATCTACTGATCTCCAAATCTTGGACGTGTGAAAATTCAAGGCTTTAGGGATTAAAATAAAATCAAGAGAAATTTGCGATTATGGCTTAATTGAGAAAAAAAAATAACAATGAGCAAATAACGAATAAATTTGCAATTACTAATTATAAATCCCAATTGGTGAACATATCCTCAAGCTCAAGTATCTGTAATGAAATTCACATTTCATAAACCTATTTTTGAAACCTCTATAAATCCTATGCTACAGTTGACTCTCCACATCTCGATGTTCTACATCTCGATATCTCTCCCTATGTCGATGATTTTTTCGGTCCCCTCATTCTGCATACATTTTCACTCTCCATATCTAGATATTCTCCTTATCTCGATGTGATTTTCGTTCTCAATTTTCTCTCCGTACGTCGATATGCCCATTATCAAAGGTTACTAGACTAGATTTTAGAGATTCGAAACAATTTGCGAAGACGAAATGACATCTGTTTGTATTTGATTTTCCTGGCAACGGTTTGATTTTCAATCTAGTAGGGTCGGTGTTCCCTTTGTGGACGGTCCCCTATAGTCGCACTAGTGGCTTTTTACGGCCGTTTCGCTGGTAATCGTGGCAAAATAATTTTTGACATGAAGATCAGTAGCTGTTTTAGGGTGGCCACCAAATTTCGATTTTGAAATTCCCGCTTTTTTCCCGGTTTTCCCGGTGTATTTTACATAATTTTCCCGGTTTTTAATCCATTGTTTTCTACGATTTTAATTGACTTTTTCTATATCAAAAATCGTTTCTATGAAAATCACTGCAACATTTTTTTTAAACCGGTTTAAACTGTTTTAGTTGTTTTTTCATAGCATTTGATTGTTCATCGATAGTTTCATCATTAGAACAATAAGTGGACTATTAGATTGTTCTAATCTATATAGAATTTTATTATGTAAACTATGACATGGTATAGTATTCATCTGAATCGATTTGTCTATCTATCATGGAAAAGAGATGGTTAATTGTGCCAAAAAAACAGATCCTCCTCTTGACACGACAGTGGTTTAATTTGAATGCTATTTGAACCATATTTACCAACAATATGCCCTTTAAGCCAAACTTCAAATTTTCAAGTTCAAGTTATAAGATCTAGAGAACATGACAACCCTTTGCGTCGAAAATTTGATGGATTGGTTGCATTCTGGTAATGATAAAACGATCAAAATTTCAGCTCAGAGCTCTGTTTGGTTCTCTAGACTCTTGAAATTTCGAGGGTCGGCTTTGGTTTATAATCATCTTAAGTGCATCTTAATGCTGAATTTCAAATAATTTGGCCGACAAAAGCCCCACGTGCATACGAAAATCATCAAGATGCCCAAGTAGTTCATTACCGTAATTTAAATTATTTCAATTCCTAATCCTTTGATTTTTCTTCATAAAAATAAAGAGTTCTCTAAAGCAAATAGGCTTAAGGTATGGATGAAACAAGGCCACACATGTAGAAGCAGACGAATTCCATGCAGAATGAAAATGAAAAAAATAAAAATCGTGCTCGATAGTCTTCGATTTGGATTAAATTTTGCACATGCTTTTGGTATGGTAGAATAAGTGTTTTCCATAGAAAAATTGATCATTTTGACTCAAGTGGAACTTTTGAAAATGGCCTATGAATTTTTGCATGCAACTTATTTGAAAAATTCTAACTCCGAAACTGTTGATTTTAGAGAAAAATGTTCTATGAAGAAGTTGTAGTGAACCGTTTGGACTATAAGAAAAAAATATACACTGAAAAAATATTTTATTAATTTTCATAAAAAATTCAAAAATAAAACTCAAATTTTAAATTACACAAAAACCCCATTTTTAATATTTTTTAAATTTTCACCATATAATCTTGATAGTAAAAAGAGTTTTGGGACAAAGTTTCATGATGGAGAAATTTTTAATAAAAAAGTTTTTCTAAGAACAACTTGTGGACGATTTTCAAAATTTTGATATTTTGTCAAAATAAATACGTTCTGATGATACAGTAAGCAACTTGAAATGATTCTAAGCCATAATGATTATATGAATAATTTCTCTAGAAGTAGCCATTTGTGAATTATATCGAGTTTAATGCAAAAAATATTATTTAAATATTAAAATAGGCCATTTTCATTAGTTATTCGTGATTCTCCATCAAGGAAAATAAGTAAATGTAAAGAAATATGGTCTTTACTCTCGAAAACGAATTATTATTAATGGAGAAACGCGAATAACTAATGAAAATGGCCTATTTTAATATTTAAACAATATTTTTTGCATTAAACTCGAAATAATTCGAAAATGGCTACTTCTAGAGAAATTATTCATATAATCATTATGGCTTAGAATCATTTCAAGATGCTTACTGTATCATCAGAACGTATTTATTTTGACAAAAAATCAAAATTTTGAAAATCGTCCACAAGTTGTTCTTAGAAAAACTTTTTTATTAAAAATTTCTCCATCATGAAACTTTGTCCCAAACCTGTTTTTACTATCAAGATTATATGGTGAAAATTTAAAAAAATTTAAAAATGGGGTTTTTGTGTAATTTAAAATTTAAGTTTAATATTTGAATTTTGTATGAAAATAAATGAAATATTTTTCCAGTGTATATTTTTTTCTTATAGTCCAAACGGTTTACTACAACTTCTTCATAGAACATTTTTCTCTAAAATCAACAGTTTCGGAGTTAGAATTTTTCAAATAAGTTGCATGCAAACATTTATAGGCCATTTTCAAAAGTTACACTTGAGTCAAAATGATCAATTTTTCTATGGAAAACACTTATTCTACCATACTAAAAACATGTGCAAAATTTAATCCAAATCGAAGATGGTCGAGTTCTGTGACTGACCGATTTGACATGGAATCCGTCAGCACTTACTTAGGGCTCACACACAATTTTAATAACACAAAAAACATCATTTTCAACATCCACCCATCCTCTCTTAATGCTTTTTGTATGGATATTCTACACATTTTATATGAGCTGTAACAGCTTGATCGTTATTAAAATCGAAAATGAGCCTTATTCAAAATTTTATCGATTAGATAACTAGTGACATATTAAAAGCTTTTATAAATAAAGACTTGTTCTCAAGATTATTCTGTATTGAAAAGAGTGAAACATTTTTAAGAAATATGGTGTAGCATAGAAGAAATTAAATCATTACTGTTTGAAAGTTATTTGTTCAAAATTGCGGATGCCTCATTGCAATATCATCAAACATAACACTTCTATAACTTATTTTGGAGGTTGGTTTGTAGATCACAGCTTGAAGATGTTCGTTCAAAACGATTTTTCCGGTGATTTTCTCAAATTCCCGGTTTTTCCCGGTTGATTCAAATTTCCGTCTTTTTCCCGCTTTTCCCGTTTTTCCCGGTTCGGTGGCCACCCTGCTGTTTATCTAAGTACCATTGACACACAGCTCGATTTTGTTCAAAAAATGATCGAAATAAATAGTTTTGCTTAAAATTTTAGCTCTATTACACCTATAGTTAACCTATTGTTCCTATAGTAGCACTACTAAGAGAAACTATTTTGTTATTAAACAAAATAGTTGATAAATTAGGAACTTTTTTACATCAATCGAACGCTTTTGATCCACACTTCAAAGGAAATATATAAAAGTTTTGTAAAAATACTGTTTTGATTTGTGTTTTGCCTATTCCGTGAGGCTTGTGCTACTATAGGAACAGAAATTAGGAATAGTGCTACTATAGGCACATGTGTTCCTATAGTGGCACAAGCGATAATAAATACAAAAACATGAGTTTTCGTATGTGTCATAATTTTTCCACAAAGCCAAGATGAAAAGCTTTCAGATGATGTAAAAATAATTCCGCAGGCTTCATTTTTCGATTTTATACAAATATTTGTTCTTAGCTATGCGGCTATTGGTACATCGACCCTATTCGTTAAAAATTTGTTCTATGTCTCGATCTCTCCCTATCTTCGATATCGAGATGTGGAGAGGCGACTGTATCTGGCTTTGAAAAAAAAATGCTTATTAAGTTTCGCCTAAAACGTACTCGAGAATGTTAGTATTGCCGAATATTATAAGCATGTGCAACGTGCCTCCGTTTGATAAGGCTTTCTTTTCATCAGATCGGTATCTGAACTAAGGAAGGCTCCATTAAGTAACAACTTGTTCAGACCGAAATAATCCCAGAGTGATGTTTTGGTCACCGATTGTCAATGATTGATTGAATTTCAGAAGTTCATTAACTTATATAGGTTTTACAAGTGTTCATACTGTATGGTTTGCCTATGCTTTCTACTACTACTGTTTCTATTGTATAAAAAGATCTTTCTTGATATAATCCTTGATAAACTTTTAGTCAGATCGATGACATGTTATTTCTGCAGAAAATTTCAAATTCCTCAATTATCACCAATTGTAATGATAATCCACTTGACTTCTACAGATGTCAGTGACGCATTTCAGTGACGCATTTACAGCGAGGTAATTAGCGCATGCATGTTGAGATTCTAGGCGAATGCTATTTGAGACATTGGCTACCTGAGTTTCTTATCTTGCAAAACACAAAAGTTATTCTTCAAAGATTTCAGATAAGATTTACTGGTTTACTTGGCATTATTTGTTAACCCTTTTTTGTAGAGAAAATCATCGATTTTCGGCAAACTGTTCCCAGGCCACAATTCACGCGATATTGTTATTCATACCTATTATTTATTTTTATTTAGATGACTTGTCGCCCTTGGTGAGATCGCCACACAAATTTGATATTGTTATTTATTTATTTATTTATAAGTTTACATCACCAGGCTAGGTGAGGCCCAAATGATGTTGGTAGTTAAAAACAAAGCTAAACATAGGTTGCAGAGCTACTTGGGCACTTTCATGGTTCACTTTGGCATAGGGGTTTTTTCTCGGTTGAATTGTCTGAAACATTGCACAGAGAAGCGCTTTAAAACGACGCATATTGTGGCCAAATAAGAGCTTTGTAGCTTTCAAAAAACTCCACTGCCGAAGTGACTCCAAAGTGCCAAAAATAGGATCCAGCTCCATACAAGTCGAAACAATCTACAATTAACACATATGGAGCCTGGGATGTACCAGGGCAAACTCCCCAGTATGTAGCCCTTACTGCATTACGGCGGGGCAATGATGCAGCGGACCGTTTTCCCCAGTGACTCGTGGGAACAAATATGAGTACAAATCAAAACAACAACAACCTTGAAGGTGTCGACTGCCTCTCTTAGTCGGAGCCAATGGTAGTGGAGGACGTGCAGAGCAATACTGGGCTAATCGAAGAGCAGGAGGATATGCTTACTCGCAAGTTCGCAGGAGGATATGCTTACCGACGCAACCGAAGTAAGCAACAAAAATTCAACAAACCATCCGTATCCGGCCGACGATAAGAACGTTGGTATAAATGTTATTATCAACATCCCAGGACCTCAACCATCAGGATCTGAATCCAAAACGAATCCTTCATGTCATCCGAACAACGCAAATGACCAACAGACGACCAAAATAAACCTCACGAGAGGACAAAGGAAGAAGTTTAAAGCACTGATGCAGAGCGGCGTGAGTCGATCTGAAGCCCTCATTCAACTCGGGAAGGGCGAAGATGAGCTAGCTTCCTCTAAACGTGGCAGGACGGACCTAGAAAACTCGGCTACCAGTGAGGACGTCCCCAAGCAGAAACGAACCAAGAAACGTCTGGATCTCAGCTGAGCAATCCAATCACGATGGCCCAATGGCTCAGCAGTCAAGTGACGGTCACCAAAACCAAACGGCTGAAGAACGGAGAAAACCAAACGGCTGGTCATAGCTGCAATTACATGACCAATCGTAGGAAGATCGGAGTTGTTCCGAAACACTATCCCACATCCCATCTTTCTACGACTCAGCTTGATGCTCTTCAGGAGGCCCTGCTGCTTTGCCGGAGATTCACAAAAGAACTGTTCACTGTAGCTCTTGTCCAGGAGCCATGGGTCAACCAATCTGGAATACAGGGTATTCATGTAAACTCATGTAAGTTGGTATATGATGACAGCCAGCTCTCTCCAAAAGCAGCTATGGACCTATGCACGTGTTCACTATTTGACGTTTTAGCGGTGCCGTGTTATTTATGTGACCATGGAAACAAGTGAATTTGGCACCGCTCAAACGTCAAATTCGTGAACTCGTGCATTGGTCCATTCTAATACGCAATGACACTAAATGCTTTCCAATTACAGAATTCATTAAACGCGACATCGTAGCAGTCAAGGTGGAGGTTTCTACTGCTAGGGGGAAAGCTGATATCGTCATGGTCTCGGCGTATTTCCCAGGCGACGCCGAAGATGTTCCTCCTCCAGAGATTGCTGCGCTAACCTCCTACTGTGAAACAAAGAACATTCCCCTTGTCGCGAATGCGCATCACACTGTATGGGGAAGTACAAATATAAATCCTCGAGGTGAGTACCTTTTACAGTTTCTATCCTCAAAAAACATTGACATATGTAACACGGGTGACAAGCCTACATATGAAAACGCCATACGACAGGAAGTGCTGGATCTGACTTTATGCAGTCAGTCCATCTCTCACAAAATAACAAACTGGCATGTTCCTGATGAAATATCTATGTCAGAACACAAACACATATTCTTTGAATGGGAAGGTGGTCTAACTATTGCAAAATCGTTTAAAGATCCTAACAAGACTGATTGGGAAACCTATTCAGCCACTCTCCGATCCGAAGATACATCATAAATCCTTAGATTAAAACAGTACTAGAGTTAGAAATGGCTTCTGACTCTATAAAAACCAAAATTCTTAATGCATATCAAGAAAGCTGTCCGACTAAAACTGTTAGGTCGAGCAGAGATGTTTCTTGGTGGAACAACCATCTTGAACAGGGTGTCTACTCGTTCACCGAAATGAAATTCCCTGATATTTCCAGGTTTTTTCCAGGTTTTATAAAAATAATTCCAGGTTCAAGAAATACTCTAATTTTGTCTAAAACAAATTAATGACAAATTTTAAAGTGTTTTCGATTTAAGGTGAAGATGAATCGAAGCCAAACTTCAAATTTTCAAGAGCACGGACCTGGAGAACCAAACATCCGTTTAAGCTGAAAACTTAATCGATTGGTCACTAGCTGGTGGTGACCAATCGATTAAGTTTTCAGCTTAAACGGATGTTTGGTTCTCCAGGTCCGTGCTCTTGAAAATTTGAAGTTTGGCTTCGATTCATCTTCACCTTAATAGCTATTTATACACTTCTAAACATTATGTAAAGCATGCTGAAACTATCCAAAATATCCAATATTACAATGTGAAGATAATAACAATACAAAAGCTAAGTTTTATTCAAATGAATCGTATTTGCCAAGGATGATGTCTTTTATTCCGTTTGTAAGAGCTCTGTGAACTGTGTTCCGTTCAGTTCATCAGTATGTGTCTTCTTGAAAGTGTTTTTAGTACAAATTATGTACCATGCATTTCCATCGGTCGACAGTTGCATGTTCGCAAAATTAAACCTTATTTGGATACGTGGCAATATTTTACAATAAATACTAAGTTTACCGATGTATTACCAAGTTATCATACAGCAAAAATGCCAAATTCATTAGAATATCTCAAATTGAATTGATCGTGTTAATGATCATCTGGTACATATTTAAGTTGATATATACCCATCTTAATTAACACAAAACAATTCGTAAAACTTTTGGATGTCGGATCTTTTTTTTATATAATAGAAATACGGATTATCAAGCCCCTGGGTAATCACGTTCGACCGTATAACATTTAACTCTCGCATAACATGGGATAACGCCCTAGAAGCCGCATTGGTAACCACGTGTGTAGCTCGTTGTTTCAGCGCAAAACAATTATTAAGCATCCAAATTAACACTACTGGCAGGTATGGAATGATCCTTTCTTCACCATATCGTTGTTAAATAACGTCAAACTCCATTCAAATGCTTAGAAACAACGAGCTATACACATGGTTACCAATGGCTTTTAGGGCGAGATCATAAGTCATTCGAAAACTATGGTAAGATAAATAAATTATAATTTTCATGATTGTTCGAAATTTTGAATTTAAAGTTGTTTAAATTCCAGTTTACTTTTCGAAAATCGTTTTATTCTGAAATTAAATATTTTCCAATAATTTTAAAAATTGTACATGGTAAATGAATTTCTTGAAAATATGAAATTTAGAAACCTTTTTCCAGGAAAAAGAGATTAAAAAGTAACCAAAATGAGACCGAAAAGAGACAAAACAGTAATCAAAAAACGAAACCTAATAGGAACCAGGACAAAATAGTTTGATCAGACCAGACATTTCCCTGAAAACAGGGAGACTTACGGCTTCGGCACCATTCGACTATTATCGGCAACCAAATTTCAAACGCCAAATTCACAGTAGTATTCTATCAAAACACGTCAATGAAAACATTCAGATGAGAAACTGAAAAAACAATACCGCTAGAGATGTCATCAATTCAAATGAACACGCCTCAAAATGCGACTGATTTGGAGCTGCCGAAGAGATTCGCCAGCAGTTCTTATGGGAAAGTTGCGCCGAAAGTAGTACCACTGACAAGAGATGATCGCAGCGTTGTAAAAACGTTTCCAAAAGCATTTTGACAAGTCTGTCGGTGTGAATCGATAGAGGATTGAGTTACGCATAAATGTAAACAGACAAACACGGAATTTATCTACTGATGTCGGAGAAAATTACAAAAGAAGCGCGGCATCGACTAAGACTGCCGAGAATACGTAAGTTCCCCTATCTTTAAAACTTTTTTTCAATTTTTTTTGTGACATTACGACATACAAGCATATCTGGTATATGCCAGTAAAGAACAAACATTCATTGATGTTAATAAATCTTCGAGCTGTTTAGTAGAATACCTATAAGTAGATGAAAAACCGAATTTAGTACTATACCATTTAATTCCACTAGAGTTTGTATCCTTTGACAGATAGACCTTGCGATGGTTTTCTTCAAGTCGAGTCTAGTACACGACACTGAAGACGGCCTTACAGTTGAGGTCGAAATACGCGTAAGGGATACAAACTCTAGTGGAATTAAATGATATAGTACTAAATTCGGTTTTTTCATCTACTTATTCATTGATGTATTGCGACGACATTACGAGAGGGATGGATTGATATCTATATTTGAGATTTTCACTCTCCAACAATTTTCCTAAGGAATTCCTCCAAAATATATCACAAAAAATACCTCAAGGCTTTCATCAGAAATTCATTCACATATCATTTCAGATATTTTTTGAAAAAGCCTTTTTTCCTCGAGAATTTTATCCGGTGATTCTTCAATCAGGGATCCAAGGATTTCTCAGGATTTTCTTCAAAATTGTTCTTCAGAATTTTCATAAGATTTTGACTACAAATTTCTCTGAGGATACCTTCAGGAATTACTTCAGAGATTACTCCTAGGATTTCTTCGGAAATTCCTCTATTAATTCTAGAGATTTCTGAAGGAATTTTTCAAAACTTTTTTTCTTGGAGTTTTATCCAAGGAAATTTGAATGAAATTTCTCAGAAAGCTAAGAAATTGTTGAGAAAATTCGTGACGCATTCCTAAAGCAAATTTTCGGTATCTTTTGTTAAATTAAGAAACTAATTTCTTAGGTCACCCTACATGAAAGAGGATTTTCAGGAAGACTTACTCTTGAAGAACTTTTAGAAGGTTTCCAAGGTTATTACTAAGTTAATTAAAAAAAAGAAACATCAAAATAATTCGCAGGATATTGCAAAGGATCTCCTGGAACACAGGATGAAATTACTAGAAAATTGTTTAGGAATAATCATTCCTACAATCGAAGGATTTGGAAAAAATGCTGTTGTGACGTCCTCGGACGATGCGCACATACCATCTCAACACCCTGCTTCGTTGAACCTCTTCATGGTATACAAACGGCATGACGTCCAAACGACTGACATTGGGTTCGGGAGACAATAGATGAAAGAGACTATTGAATGCTGATTCACCACAAGTGAGCTGAAGTGCTGATGATATCTATTCCAATATTTCCTATATTATAAGTGAATTTCCTAAATTATAGTTTATCCCTTTAGTATTAGTTTTTTGAACACGCCAGAAATTAATCAGTGGTAAAGCAGATATTGTGACTAGATAAAATGTGTAGCACAAAATTAATCATTGTTGTCTATCGCATACCGCCTTTATTATACAGGTTATAAAACTAATTGTCACTTAGTGTGCTTACATTTCTATAATTGATTATTCTAAACTTAAAGGTAAGAAGTTATACCTAAGCATGCAATGAATTAGTAAAACCTAAATTTCCTAAATTTGTTAAAGCTATAGACGCATGCACATGCAACATAAGCCCTACTAGGAGGAGAAATTCTCAAGGAATACATTCTAAGGTAGACGAGAGAGAGCAGGAGGCACTAAACGTAAGTGATATGATAACTGTATACTATACTATCACTAATGAATTGCTCATTAAAGGAAATTTTAACCAACCGAAAATCCCTGTGGTGGTTCAATTTTTCGGAAACCGTTCCCTCCAGTTGGCGTGGCCAACAGCTGTGGTATTAAATTGTGTAAAATCTTGAATGAGCTTTTCAATATTCCATGGGAATTTTTTGAGAAAAACATTGAAAAATGTTTGGATGAACTCCAGTAATCCTTGGATGAAATGCTGGAGAAATTCCTAGAAAAAAAATGTAAAGAAACTTAATAATGAAACACAGGTCTAATTGAGGGAATTATTTGAAATTTTCTTAATATATTCACTCGAATAACCCCTGGAGAAGTTTTTGGATCTATTCTTTGGAACAACCGTAGATGAAATGGCGTTGAAATTCTTGTCGGGTTTTCTTGGGAGAAATTCTGTCGGAAACTTTGGATATCTCTTAGATTAACGACTGTAGAACTCGTTGAATAGTTAGTGAAAAATATCTGGGAGAAGTCCCAGGATAGTCTTTGTTCAAAGTACTCCCTGAGAAAATTACTAGAGGTAGTAACGTTGAAATGTTCAAGGATTTCTTAAAGCAAATTATGGAGGAACTTCTATAAGCATCCTATGAAAAAATGCTAAAGGAATTTCTTGAAGAATTCCTGGTAAAATCTCTGGAGGAACCATAAGGATATTTCCTAAAGCTGTTCTCGAGAAATACGAGAAGAAATTTTGCATATCAGTTATCTGCAAGCAAGTTAAGGAAAAAGAGAGACTTTAGAGCAGGCCTGCCCAACCTTTTCGGCTCTTTTTCGACATAAATGGTTGGTGCGCTCGCAAAAATAGACCAATATGAACAAAATTAGTCTCAAATGAAAGCTTTGTAGTATATCTGGCTAATCCATGTTGAAAATTTTAAATTTATATCAAACTCTTCGCTAGCGATGCAAGCAAATGTAAAAATCAGTCCGGCCCGCGGGCCGGATCATTTTTTGGATTTAATTGCATCGGTAGCAAAGAGGTTGATATAAATTTTAATTTTCCAGCATGGATTAGCCAGATATACTACAAAGCTTTCATTTGAGACTAATTTGGTTCATATTGGTCTATTTTTGCGAGCGCACCAACCATTTATGTCGAAAAAGAGCCGAAAAGGTTGGGCAGGCCTGCTTTAGAGACTATTTTGGTCAAAATAGAGACTTCAGACACCTTAATCAAAAATAGAGACTTTTTAGAGACAATGGTATCTAAAAAGAAACCTGCTACCAGCCCTAGACATGTTAATTCCTCACAGAATAAATTAAGATCATGTTTTGATAAGCTGATGAAATTTCGTAATCGAATGGATCTTCACTAAACAGCTGATATAGTATTTGGAGAGCGGCGCAGCCGAATTTTTTTCGAATGAAGAGAGTTTTCTGGCAATTAATGATAGCTCTGAGTTATGACGCAAAAATACTTTGGCGTGAACATATTCTATCATGAATTACTGCCTCAACATAATTTCCCTGATTGTGATCGAAATTCCCTGAGAATTCCAGGTTTTTTCCAGGTGGAATAAAATTCCCTGATAATTCCAGGTTTTCCAGGTTTTTCCAGGTAGTAGACACCCTGTTGAAAAGCTTAGGAAAACTGCACGGAGGGAGTTCAACCGTGCCAAACGCTCTACTGATTGGAGCCTATACCGAAAGGCTCAGACAGACTACAACAAGGAAATAAGGCTAGCTAAGCGGAAATCATGGGTCCTCATGTGTGAAAGCATTGAGAAGACTCCCGTAGCTGCCAGACTTCATAAAACTCTATCGAAAGACCACTCCAATGGTCTGGGAACTCTCCGAAAGACTGACGGTTCGCTCACTGTGGATCTCACAGAAACACTGAGTGAAATGCTGAGGACTCACTTCCCTGATTCTGGTCAACAAGAGCTCCTGTCATGGGACTCAAGTACCAAAAGAGACGCATTGAAGGTTGCCAAAGAAGCCTTTACGCGAGCAAAGGTGGAAAGGATAGTGAGCCATTTAAATCTGCTGGCATGGATGGCATTCACGAAAACGCGACGTCAGACAAGACATAACACTTATAGTTCTTACTATCGTCAAAAAAGCTTAAAAATTACCTTTCTGTCGACCAATTTCGGGCGCGATGTAGCCCATTTACGGGATAATGTCCGACTGATTGCGATTCGTACGATGTTCGTACACGTTTGAAGAGAAAAACAGATCAAAAATATACGATACGATGGGGGGATCATTATCCCGTAGATGGGCTACATCGCGCCCGAAACCTGTCGACAGAAAGGTAATTTTTAAGCTTTTTTGACGATAGTAAGAACTATAAATGTTATGTCTTGTCTCACGTCGCGTTTTCGTGAATGTCGTGTTGTTCTTACGTTAGCACAAATCACATAAATTTATAGTGGCATGGATGGCTTATCCAGAAAGAGAAGCAAACGCTTATTCCTCCCATTATAGAGATTTTTAAGGCCAGTTTAGTCTTAAGACATATTCCAGATGACTGTCGTCAAGTTCGAGTTGTCTTTATCCCGAAGGCGGAAGAAAAGATAAAACCAATCCCAAAGCTTACAGACCGATAAGTCTGTCGTCAGTGCAGCATGATTCGCTACTGACAAGTAATTTCTCGGCCTATCTTGATGTATGGGAAATTTCTGCAAGGAATCGATCAAGAATGCGCTATTTTTCTGATCGCAGTACGCAGTTAAAAAGAAATGTCAGTTCAAATGGGAGTCGCTGTAGAAAATTTCTGCAAGGAATCGGCGAGAAATTTCTTGAGCGATTTCTTTTCAGTAGCAAATCAGGCTTGAGGCTTAAAATAATGGAAAAGGTCTTAGGAGAGTACATAAATTCAAAATTTATGGAAGCAATGCCTCTTTCCAAATACCAATTCGCTTACCAAAGTGGAAAGTCTACGATCTCAGCACTACACATGCTAGTCAACAAGATCGAGAAAACTTTTCATGCAAAGGAAATCGCCATCGTGGCATTTCTTGACATTGAGGGTGCATTCGATAACGCTTCCTATTCGTCTATAGTGTTAGCAATGCATAGGAGAAAATTTGACCCATGCATTGCTATCTGGGTACATGCTATGCTAGCTAATCGCCGAATCTCATCCATCCATCATCATCTCTTGTGGTGGATGATCTTCTTAAATTTTCAAAAGCCGATTTTTCGTTCACAATCAAGAAAATTCTCAGGAAAATGTGTTCACTGAATTCTATTCTCCAATCGAAACACGGTGAACACATTCTCATCGAATAATTTTCAGTTTTGAGCAGAAAAACTGCTTTTGAAGTTTCGATGATGACGATGATTGCGATGACGGAGCGTTGAACGTTAATACCGTAATTTCGGGTCAAACAATTGAATGCAGGAAAACAAGTACGAAGGTGAGTCTCATTGACTCATGTACCGAAATTTTCTAACAAATGTCATTTTAGTGCTATGAAATATATCTAAAATAAAAAAAATCGGGAAATCTCATTTCGGGGTGAAATTGATCACTTGTTAATGCGATTATTGTTAGTTTCCAAACCAACTCTATATAATAAAGTTGAGGTCCCTGAACCCGAATATGCTTGCTAAATTCTTAACAATACATTAATTATAGAAATAATGAATAGTTAAATTTCAAGAATTACGCGAAAAATGCCTAAATGTATGCAATTTCCTAAGGAATATCTCGATATCTAACAGAAATTCAATTATTTCCACCGAATGACCAAATTGGTACGAATTTTGGTTATGAAATCTGGTTTGGGGATATATCTCAAGCATCCTCACAAACTTCCAGCTTTATTATGTTCAAATCCTTGTTTAGAACTAAAAGTTGATGGATGCTCTTCAATATTGCACCGCACATGATATTGGAATTTTACATTATTTTCATAGATATAAAGATTCTTTAACGCAAAACACTTAACAACACACAATTCAACAATAGTTACGACAAACAACGTTCATTCACTATAGGTTACATTGATATTTGTGCTTCATTAGGAAGAAATAAAATCGAGTGACACGGTGATCAATTTCACCCGAATTCACGGTAGCTTGAAAAAAAAAAGGATTCGAGGTTGTTGGCTACGCTGATGATGTTGTCATCATTGTACGCGGCAAATTTGAAAGCGTTGTCCTTGCAAGAATGCAATCAGCTCTCGATTACACGCTCTCCTGGTGTCTGAAAGAGAAACTGGGGATAAATCCTTCAAAAACTACGATTGTTCCTTTCACAAAGCGCAGAAAGGTACAGCTGCAACCTCTTTTCCTTAATCAAACACAATTGGTTTACTCAAATGAAGTCAAATACCTTGGCATTACGCTTGATGCTAAACTCAATTGGAACACACATCTTCAAAACATGGTAAATAAAGGTCTCAATTCTCTGTGGGTCTGCTCAAAGACCTGTGGAAAGAAGTGGGGCCTAAAACCTAATATGATCATGTGGATATATAAAACCATCGTTCGGCCTAGAATAACCTACGCTTCCCTTATTTGGTGGCCAAAAACAAGCGAGGTTACGGCTAGAGCCAAGCTGAACAAAATCCAACGCGCTGCGTGTGTCGCCATTACTGGTGCAGTTCACAGCGCCCCTTCATTCGCACTAGATGCAATGCTTAATCTGCCCCGGCTGGATCAATTCATAAAGCTGGATGCTGAGAAAAGCGCCTTCTGCCAGGTGATTTGGTAGTAAAAACGAAATCCTGAAGCAAAGAAAGCACAACACAAAAAAGTTATGTATTCATATTACGCTTGATTTCTAATCACTACTTTTTCGATCCAGTTTCCTAATTGCAAGTAATTTATGTTTTTCATTATTTTCCATACGTTTTGACAGTTCACTGACTACCATTCTTCCATGCGCTTGTGTTTGAAATTTGAGAAATTTGAGAATCCAGCGTAGCGCGATCAGTGAAAGGAATACACACATCAGTGTCGCCGCTAGGCGGCCAGCACAGATAAACTGAATGTTCGAAGGATTGTTGTCTGTACTTTTTGCCACTGGCGCCAACTGTTAGCGATTAAGATCAAAATAAACAGTCGTTACCCTATTATGACATACCATATACGGTGTTCGTTCATTCCTTCTCGCCAAGAGTGGCAAGAAGGTGGACCGAGTATTCCTCCAGGCTCAATCAAATTATACACTGATGGATCGAGAATGAACAATCGTTCTGGATCTGGAGTGCACGGACCAAGAACCAAAATCTCTGTCCCTCTCGGACAGTGGCCTACAGTTTTTCAGGCTGAAGTGTATGCTATCATTGAATGTGCCCAGCTCAGCGTAAAGAGGAATTACAGAAATGCCACAATCTGTGTTTTCTCCGACAGCCAAGCAGCTTTTCATGCTCTGGAAGCTTACACTTTTAACTCAAAATTAGTGTGGGAATGTGTTCTTGTAATTGTAATTGTAATTGCTCAATCCACACCCTGGCAGACAATTATCCGCCCATCTAGACACGGGCTGGGTGAGGACCTACCAAGCCTCCCCCGTTAACATGTCCTATACCGTTTAGCACACCGGGATCTTCCACAAGCAGGCGCCGGAATTAAAGCGGTCCCACAAGCTTCAGATACATTAAATAGATATAGTCCCTCTGGCACTAAACCGAATGGCGCCCTCCGCTTCACCACTAGTACTGCTTCCCCACACGCCAAGCACAATATCGAAAGTAGCGCGTTGTATAGCAAATACAGTACACCACCTCCGACACTATGCCAAATGTACAGGAAAAACAGCACCAGTAAGAAAGCGGAAGGCGCACCACTCGGTTCAGTGCCAGAAGGACTATAAGTATAACGAAGAAGAAATGAAAAGATAGTAGAGTTGGTTCGGTTATTTGATTGCTGAAACGAAAAAAACAGAAAAAACAGAAACAAAGTGTTAACATTAAAACGGGGTTTCATAATTGATAAATGTATCGATAGTTTCTCATCTGTTACGTTTCCTTATCGTAGCGCTGTCGATTTTTTCCATCTCCAGGGTGTTCGTCTCCGCTCGAGCAATGAGGACCATGATGAAATGAGAATATAAAAATGTGAGCATTAGTGTTGATCTAGTAATAGATTAATTTAAACTGCTTTTCATGTGCTAAGTAACTTGTAAACTCCTACTCAATTATGTTTTGTTGGCCTACACGTTTTATTTAGACACAATTTTTATTTAGAAAACAATTTGGATCCGAGATTTTAGGTGCAGATTGAGCATGTTTGATAAAACAAGCATCCTGTTTTCAGTTAAAGAATGTTCAAGAAGTTGATGATTCTGTTATTTATACTGGCTACATACAAGAATCTCAAAGCGGCTTATGATAGCATCGACCGCGAAGAGCTATGGAAAATCATGGACCAGTACAGCTTTCCCGGGAAGCTCACAAGACTAATAAGAGCAACGATGGACGGTGTGCAGAATAGCGTGAAGATTTCGGGTGAAAATTCCAGTTCGTTCGAATCCCGCCGGGGACTTCGACAGGGTGATGGACTTTCGTGCCTGCTGTTCAACATCGCGCTAGAAGGTGTCATGCGGAGAGCCGGGTTTAATAACCGAGGTACGATTTTCACAAGATCCAGCCAATTTGTTTGCTTCGCGGATGATATGGATATTGTCGGCAGAACATTTGGAACGGTGGCAGACCTGTACACCCGCCTGAAACGTGAAGCGACAAAAGTCGGCCTGATGGTGAATGCGTCAAAAACAAAGTACATGCTGATAGGCGGAACCGAGCGCGACAGAGCCCGCCTGGGAAGCAGTGTTACGATAGACAGGGATACTTTTGAGGTGGTTGATGAGTTCGTCTACCTCGGATCCTTGTTAACGGCTGATAACAACGTTAGTCGTGAAATACGGAGACGCATCATCAGTGGAAGTCGCGCCTACTATGGGCTCCAGAAGAAGCTGCGGTCGAGAAAGATTCACGCTCGCACCAAATGTACCATGTACAAAACGCTTATAAGACCGGTGGTCCTCTATGGACATGAAGCATGGACCATGCTGGAAGAGGACCTGCAAGCACTTGGAGTGTTCGAACGAAGGGTGCTTAGGACGATCTTTGGCGGAGTACAGGAAAACGGTGTGTGGCGGCGGAGAATGAACCACGAGCTCGCTAGGCTCTTCGGCGAACCCAGTATCCAGAAGGTTGCGAAAGCCGGAAGGGTGCGCTGGGCAGGGCATGTTGCAAGACTACCGGACAACAATCCTGCAAAGATGGTGTTCGCGTCGAATCTGGTTGGCACAAGAAGGCGAGGAGCACAGCGAGCGAGGTGGCTTGATCAGGTGCAACAAGATCTGGAGCACGTGGGCCAAAATCGAAGTTGGAGAGACACAGCCATGGACCGAGTAAATTGGCGTAACATCGTTAACGAGGTTTTATCAAATTAAGTGATGTAATACCAACTAAATAAATAAATAAACATACAAGAATTCACTATTGATGTAATATATGGATATTGAAAGTTCCAACGCGCGATTATAATACTTCAGTTTTCGTGCTGTTGTATTGGTGTAAGTAGTGGGAAACCAATCAGTTTGGTGATTCTAACGGTAACAAATAGCAACACGAAAGGAAAGTTGATTATCTATCATCATTATGATTTCAGTTCTAATTTCATGATCCGTTTAATAAATTCCGCGTATGATTCGGCAATTTTAACAATTTATACATGTGTATTCGAAGAAAACAGACTACGAGCATTTATTACCTGTTGCAAGGTTCCTAAGTGATCAGATATTTATCATTTTCTACAGCCTAATTTAATAATACCTACATTGGGTTGTAACAAAAATTTGATCTTGGGATGTTGATTTGCCTCTTAATCATAGTTTCGACAATAGTCACATGCTTACTATCCCTTATGGCAGTGTTGTTGATTCTATTGTCTATCGCTCATCAGTTTCGCGCCACCCGGCAGGGACTTGGTCCTATGTACCCAATACTCTGCTGTGTCTTAACTTCACGCAATACATTCTTTAGATGTGTGATACAGTTTGCGGAATATTATGATTTATCACTTCGTTCAGATGGAAAATTCTGTTATGGTACCATATTCACATATCAGATAACTCCCACCTGGAACGATGTAATACATCGGAGACATGTAGATTCAGATGTATGTATACGATCTATGCCTAGTTCGGCTCTGATCGACAGGCAATCAGTGTATTCAGTTTTTCAACTAGCTTGAAGCGATGAACGTTTCAAGACAAGCTCTCCACTATATCTGCTAGCAATCACCGGTCGTCGATAGACATTTCGGTTCTTTTCTGCTAAAGATAGATCCGATTGTATGCCAAAGACTATGGCTCATGCTTTTCAATACAGCTGGAAAAACAAGAACTACACCCAGCACCAAATAGTACGTAACTATGAGGCGGACCGGAAGGTTTGATGAGCAATCCCCACCAAAATTAGTGTGGGAATGTGTTCTTGCTCTAAAAACCCTAGCCATCCGCAATCGAGTTAAACTATATTGGATCCCGGGGCATACGGGTCTAGAGGGTAATGAAATTGCCGATGAGCTAGCCAGGAATGGATCGGCCAATACATTCATTGGTCCTGAGCCATTCTTTGATATGTCAAACTGCTCTCTAAATATTGAACTGAACAGCTGGTTGTCCATTCAAATTACCGTGCACCCCCGCTAATTTGAACGGTACCTCATGCAAACCATCGGGGTACATTTTTAATTTGAACATCTAGTCACCCTAGAAACGTGTTTCTGGTTACCTCTTTCACTGTTTTGTTTTCATTCTGCGTTCCGTTCCACAGCGTTCCATTGCACTTTACTCCGTTCCATGAGCTAAATGACGTTTGAACCATTTTTAATCTGAACGATGTGCAAATTAGGGGGTACAGATTAAAAAGTGTTCAGATTAACCCTCTCTTTCCCATGGTAGCACAGGTGGATCGATTTTCAACGAACGCTAGCTAAACCGAATTGGTACGAATAGCTCAATAATAATTGGAATAAATTTATACGCTCATTTGTCTCATCACACATCAAAATAAGTGACCTAGGAGTCAAACTATTGAAAACAATCAACTCACTATTAAAAAACAATCAAATTTTTTTATTGTGGTTTTGAATAATATAGCTCATTTGGAACAACTTTTGTTCAAGCACTTTTTTTAGAAACGCCATTTTGATAGTTAAATTGTCGAACAAAGCTGTGGGAAAGAAAGGGTTAAATGTGGTCAAACCAGCGGGGGTACCCGGTATATCCAATTGGAAAACAGTTTCCAATGCAAATCAGTCCAAAAGATTCGTCACAATTAATTCGAAACAAACACAAAAACTAAAACAAAGGGACCTCAGCACCTACACCGGTCTAATAACTGGACACTGCCCCAGCAGATACCATTTACAAAAGATCGGAGCTATCCAAAACACAAATTGCTGTTTCTGTAGCGAAACGTGCGAAACCTCTCAACACCTTCTCTGCTTCTGCAGTGCACATATACAACGAAGGTCCAAAATATTTGAAAAGCCCTTTTTGGAGCCAGCCGATATTTGGAACGCATCTCCCAGGGAAGTGGTCGGCTTTGTCAGGCTGATCGTACCAGATTGGGGGAATCACAATGCTGCAACTTAGGACTTCTGCCCATCAGTGACAGATGGCTAAAAGTTCAGTCACCGCGCAAAGTATTCCGGTGGCGTTCTCGCCACTGAGGGTGCAAAAGCAAAAGGGTATATCACAATAGTTCTGAAAAATGGACGTAGTGATCTCACAAACGACAGAAGAAAAAAAAAGTTATCTAAATCCTTTACGACTTTCATCTCTCATGAGAAGGAGCCGTGGCCCCCCTGAAGTCTGATGGCTATTTACGCCCATGGCTTAAATAGCTCAAGAGCTCAAGAGACGACATGATTACTACAGGGAGGCAGAGAGGCACACTCGTATGGTAACATATATATTGAGCTTTTTCGGTAATCCAATGTGCATGATTATTAAATTAATTAACTCATTACGCGTGGTAAAGCGCTCGTCTAGCATACAAGAGTCCTGGATTCAAATCCTAGCCGAGCACGTGGATTTTTTTCATAATTTCACTCATAATTTATCCATCTTTACCATGCGTAATAAGTTAATTAATTTAATAGCCATGCGGATTGGATTACCGAAAAAGCTCAATTTATGTGTTACTATAGTAAAAAGTGCTATTTTTCAGCCCTGTTTAATAACGGTGTTGAAAAGTAGTACTTTTTCTTTCCGTTTTGGGAGTTGATCAAATTGCTTTGGATTGAGATCCTTTTTGATATAATCCTTGATAAACTTTCAGTCAGATCGATGACATGTTATTTCTGCAGAAACTGTAAGATAGCTCTTTTAAACTTCTCACTAATCACCAATAACAAAATCTTTAGTGGATACTGTATGGGTTCGCTGACAGTTTTCATTCAAAATTCTAAGCGAATGATTCGAGAATCGAAAATGATAATTCATTAACTCATTACGCGTAGTAAAGATGGATAAATTATGAGTGAAATTATGAAAAAAATCCACGTGCTCGACAGGTATCAGGTATCAGAAGGCCGGCTCCAAAGGCACGTTCCCCACCAGTTGGGAGATTTGTGCCATCGCCATATTTGAGCCTATTTCATCATCTACCCGATAGGAGAGGAAAGGGAAGGGAAAGATGGGAGGAAATAGGAGTGGGGTCCCTTGAAGAGGGAAGATCGCATAAGCGAAATGAGAGCATGTAGCTCCATACCACAATGGGTTCGAACAGCGCCCTAAAAAGGGCACTGCAAAACGCATAAGCGTAAAGAGAGCCTATAGCTCATTACCACAGCGGGTTAAGAATAACAGGATGTCCTGAAGATTCAGGCTTCTGTATTCAGTTTCACTTAATAAGTGTTTACCAAGTAATTGGAATCGCATTTGCGCAAAAACTGGACAGTTACATATCAGGTGATACGAAGTTCCATAATCGGAGTCACAACTATCACACACAAATGAGTCAGCACGCTGAATATTTGCCATGTGATAGTTGAGTCGGCAGTGGCCTGTCAACGCTCTGACCAAGAGACTGCAATTCTGCTTTGATAGATTTGTTAAATACTTCGCTACCCTTCGAGATGGCTCAGTATTGTACAATTTTGTTTGACGACATGACTCCAAACTATTCCAATATTGCTTGTGCTGAGTTGCCGCCCAAGAGTTTATCTGAAGCTTCACCCAGCACTTCGAAATTGGAATAGCCGGCTCAGGACCAATGAAGTCATGCGATGCTCCATCGCGAGCTAGCTCATCAGCCAATTCATTTCCAGCGATGGAAGAATGGCCAGGTACCCATACAAGGTTAACAGAGTTGACTGAATTCAGTTCCTCAATTTGAGTTCGACATGCGATAACAAGCTTCGTCCTTGAGTTGGCCGAAGCGAGAGCTTTTATAGCAGCCTGACTATCTGAACAGAAGTATATGACTTTACCCATTACGCGCTGTTGAAGTGCTGATTGCACTCCACACATAAGAGCAAATATTTCCGCCTGAAAAACGGTGCAATTTCTACCAAGTGAGTAAAACTGATTCAGCCTTAGCTCACGAGAATATACTCCTGCACCAGCTCTACCTTCAAGAAGGGAGCCATCAGTGTAACATACTATGTTGTTTGATATACTTCTTTCCAAATAGCCAGACGTCCACTCTTCCCGTGAAGGGAATTGTGTGATAAATGTCCTGTAAGGAAAGTGACAAGCAATTGTGAGATCACTTGGAGCAAGGACAATTTTGTCCCAATTCACCAAAAGTGGAAACAACGAAGTGTGTGTAGATCTACGATTTACTGGATTTTTCTCCAGTAGATCCAGTACCCATAAACGGTAAGAGCAAGAAAGTGCTTCTTGTTTAAGATATATGTGTAGTGGCGCAACGTCGAAAAGGGCCTCGAGCGCTGCTGTGGGAGTTATAGAGAACGCACCAGACATCGCCATCAAGCACATCCTTTGGAGATGGCCCAATTTTGATTGGATTGTTCTCACTTCGCCCTTTTGCCACCACACAAGACATCCATATGCCAATATTGGTCGAACAACTGTTGTGTAAATCCATTTGATATATTTGGGTTTGAGGCCCCAAGTTTTACCAAAGGTTCGCCGGCATTGGCCGAAGGCCATACAAGCTTTTTTGACTCTGAAATCAATGTGAGCTTTCCATAAAAGTTTGGAATCTAGAATGACTCCGACATACTTTACTTGATCAATCACATTAATCTCAGTGCCAAAAAGACGTAAAGGTCGAATTCCATCGCGGTTTCGTCTATCCGTAAAAAGAACAATAGATGTTTTATTCGGGTTAACCGAAAGGCCATATTGGCGACACCAACTCTCGACTACCTGAAGAGCACTTTGCATCAGGTCGAATAGGGTGCTTATGCACATACCAACTATCAAAGCTAGATAGTCGTCGGCAAATCCATAAGTTGGAAAACCGCAATTATTGAGTTGCCTCAATAGCGTATCTGCTACGAGATTCCACAAAAGTGGTGACAAGACTCCCCCTTGGGGGCATCCGCAAACACTCAATTTTCGAATCGCTGCTTGACGCAATGTCGAGAAGAGATGTCGGTTTTTGAGCATTTGATGAATCCAATAGGTAATCATTGTAGGTAGCCCATGGTTTCGTGCGGCTTCCAATATGGCATCGAAAGACACGTTATCAAAGGCACCCTCAATATCCAAGAAAACACCCAAGCAGGATTGCTTCTGAGCGAATGCTTTCTCGATATCGTATACAACTTTGTGTAAAAGAGTCACAGTGGACTTTCCAGATTGGTAAGCATGTTGATTCACATGAAGTGGCATGTTTGCCAAATAAACATCACGGATATGATGATCGATAATGCGTTCCAGAGATTTCAGAAGAAAAGAGATCAGACTGATTGGTCTAAAACTCTTCGCTTCTTCATACGACGCACGTCCTCCTTTTGGGATAAACTTTACAGTAATATCACGCCAGGATTTGGGAATGTACCCGGTAGCAAAACTGCTTACAAGTAGCTTTTTCAAAACATGTTTGATAAACTCAAATCCCTTTTGGAGCAGAACAGGATAAATCCCATCCGCTCCTGGAGATTTGAAAGGAGCAAAACTATTAAGTGCCCATTGAATCGATTCAGTAGTTACGATACTGCGAGCCGAGGCCAGAGACTCGTAACTACATGAAAAGACATTTGGTTCATCCGTAGATGCTATGTCCACACATCCGGGGAAGTGTGTATTGAATAAACATTCTAAAACTTCTTCATCGGAAGGAGTAAAGTCACCATTAGGTAAGCGAATTTCGTTCACTTGGAAATCCTTAGATTTTGCAAGAATTTTGTTCAACCGACTGACTTCACTCAAACTGGAAACATTTGTACAAAGGTTATTCCAGCCGGATCGTTCAGCAGAACGAAGAGCCTTCTTGTAAGCCTTGCGAGCCGACTTGAATGACTCTGATCCAGCTGAACGGCGTCTGTTCCAACTCCTTCTACATTGTTTCCTGAGTCTAGTCAGATCGGAATTCCACCATGGGGTCCCTCTTGTAGGTCACCAACAGAAACATCGATTGTGACAGCACATACATCTCTGGTAGTTAACTCAGAAATGAGTGTAGCAACGATTGCTTTATTAACGAGCACGCATGCGCGGGGCATGGAGCGCGAGTTTGCCATTTCAAGCTTGCTAAAAGTAGCAAAAACTGGGTCCACAAGGTTACCTAGATAGAAGTTTCCTCTACGAAAGTAGGGTTCTTGAACTAGCGCCACTTGGGCTGCACCATTTTGCATGAGTCTGCAAAGATTGATCGTTGCTGTTCTTTTATGCTGAAGATTGATCTGAGCTAACCTAACCGTAGCCACTACCCAAACTAGGCAGGATTAAGCTTTTTGCAATCTCAGCACGAAAAAGACCAGCAACGAAAAAACCAGATCGGTATCTATTTAAAGTCGCCAAAGGCGAAAGAGCACAGAACACACTGTGTAAAACGCATAATGCGAATCCATATAGGTGATAATTTAAATTAAATGTCAACATATTCATAATCCCACCCTTATTAAGCCTCAGGATAGAGACTGAAGAAGGGCAGCCGATTATCTCGGAGAAACACAAGGTCACCTGCACCATTGCTCCGGGTAGCACAGGAAGGACTCAATACTGTGGAGGGCGCCCTGGTACCCCACAGGCTCCGTTAGCGGTTAGGTTTTATTTAGACCCCCCTAACCATTCATTCCTAGGCACGGTACGCATCACACCATAAATTAGGGGTCACCTGTGAGGTGGACTTTTACCACCGGGACAGGCAGTCCGTAGTGTTAATTCTTAGCCAGTTGAAACAACCGCTACCGACACTACGCGGCTATCTAGGCTGCTCGGGAAAAGGAGGTTAATATTGATCATTAACTCTTGACGTGCCCAAGCAGCCGATAATAAACTTTCAGTCAGATCGATGACATGTTATTTCTGCAGAAACTGTAAGATAGCTCTTTTAAACTTCTCACTAATCACCAATAACAAAATCTTTAGTGGATACTGTATGGGTTCGCTGACAGTTTTCATTCAAAATTCTAAGCGAATGATTCGAGAATCGAAAATGATAATTCATTAACTCATTACGCGTAGTAAAGATGGATAAATTATGAGTAAAATTATGAAAAAAATCCACGTGCTCGACAGGACTCTTGTATACTAGCTAGAAGTACGCGTATCAGGACATAAAAACTGTGACTTTTGAAACAATTTTGTATTTTTGAAAAATGTTTGAAAAATCGAATTATGTTATAACCTACAAATGCGTGAGTCTCATTTGATGTGTAATACAAAAATTTGTTCATTTTATATTTTTCTACAGCCAACCTGTCACTGAAGAAGAGGCTGGTGGTATTGAAATAATGTCATACATACCTGTTTTTCCGTTAGTTACACGGAAAATATAACAATGTTCCAGGCAACAATTAAAATATTCTTATTTTCAAAACTCATTTTTTTATCGTCAAAAATTAATAGCCAGAAGAGGCTTCAAGAAAAAATGAAAATGAATAGGGATGTTCATAAATAAAAATTAGAAAAATCCAAAACCAAAATTTATAAATTTGTGAATAAAACTAAATTATTACCCAACACGTATTTAGATCGATTATAGATAACGAAAAATTATATTTAGATCGAAAATAAAAATATGGGTATTAATTTGTTTTTTTGATTCTCTTTTGGTTTCTTTGGGAGACTTGATACATTCCATCAGACAACAGAGACTTGCATTGAAAAGTAGTGATCATATCTCTTAAAAGAAACCTGCTACCAGCCCTGTAGAAAGCGCTATGGCTCGCGGAAGCTTCGAAGGCCACCCTCGAATCAATGCTTAGCACTAGCTATTCCGGAACTTACCTCGATTGCGTTTTCGTTGTCCATTGTTTCGATGCGTAATTCTCCGTGTTTCCTCTCTCTGGGAAGTCGATGGCTGACGACACCTTCCTTGGCAAAGGCGAAATTACTCACGCCACTTTATTACTCCAGCTGCTTCCTGCTCGTTCGAAAATTCGTCGAATCCCTTCGGACTGCAACTTCAGCAAATTTTCGCACCCTATGTCCAACTTCTGATTCACTGGTCGTTTCTTCGAGTTGGATGTTAAAACAGGCGAATGTTTACACTGAATATCGTCATACTGGGGCTACTTTTTTTCCTGCACAATAAAAAATCAAAATGGGAGTGTTTTTCACACCAAGTCGCAGACAACACAAAAGACTTCGTAATCAAAATATTTTCGTTACGTTTCCTTTTTGCTTTCTTTTGTTTTGCTTTACTTTTGACATAAAAAACGAGCAAAACTGTAAGGAGCAGTGCAGCCAGATTTTGTTTTTCTATTTTGTAAGTGAAACTTCCGGGAAAATTTGCGATCAGGGCCAAATCACGTGGATGAAAATATGCCAATTGGCTAAAACCCGATGTAGGGTTTTTTTGCAAGGGGGAATTTGTAATCAGGCCCCTGAGAAGGTACCCGGATAAAAATACAATAATAAAAAAAAACAATATAACGTAATGTAACAGTACCATTCAGAACACTGGAAATACAATACAGTATTTTGTAAAGGGCACATTCACATATTTCATAACGTTGAAGGGGGTGGTTGGGAGTCTTCAAGATGTTACAGGTCATACAAAATTCGAAATATATTCTTACCCGGATAAAAACGTATCATTCAGTGAATGGAATAAACAATTAATGTACAATATAACGTATTGGATACAATAAAGTGTATTGTAATTGAATGTCGAAGCAATATTATTCTTGTTTGGATATACAATTCAAAAACAATATAATATATTGTAACAGAACATTGTATTGTTTTTAATTGGTTTTATACCTTACAATTTTGGTCAAATTCCTATTTTCGCGTAAAACAACTGTTGCTTTTTTCTATGAAGCTTTGCTGAAAGAAATAAACAAAACAAGTTCAGAAAGCAAGAAATGTTGGGTGAAAAATATTCAAAAAGTTAAAATAAGTAATTTTTTAGAAGTCACTTGACATTAGCTGTAACGACGAATGCAACCATGATACAGTTCGTTGAATTGTTTTTGTATTGTACAACAATACACGAATTGCTTATCAAGACAATACATGAACAATATATCGTATTGTATTTTCAAAATGTTTGTATGAGAAAATATCTATATTTGTATTGTTACGATACTTAACCACCCATACATTATATTGCAAAAATCTCATATACCATACAGTGAACTGTTCAAAACAATATATTGTACTGTAATTGTATTGTCATTTTACATATACTGTATTGTATTTCCAATATATTGAATGGTACTGTTGCAATACGTTATATTGTTTTTGTATTGTATTTTTTATTCGGGTACAACAGTAGCGCAACCAGGATTTGTTTCTAAGGGGGGGGGGGGGGTTACAAATTTCAAAATACTTTTTGAAAAGACATGGATTTGTTTTGCATTGTAAAATGAATAAAAAAATACAATACATTAGTGGTACCGCCAAGGGTACCGATCTTGTTCTGTGTTGTGCTATGTTTTGCATTTATTTATTTTTTAATGAGAATGACTTCGAGAATAATTGTTGAGCGCAGCAATTTTCAATAGAAATCATTGCACATTGGTCCCAAAGCCATATCTAGGAAGACAAAAACAATTGCGCCTAAACCGTCAATTTTAGATATATGGTGTCTTCGGCAAAGTTTCTCCATATTATTCAGATATTTTTTTCAGAGATGTGAAATTAGGGTGCCCACATTGTTTACGAGATCAGCACATAAACTTTTTTGCTGACGCATTTAGGACTACACAAAGTTCTACAATGTTTTAGAACAACCGATTTGGAGCAACTTTGCCGAAGAACCCAAATTTCTATCTTCGAGTTAAGATTTTTTTTTAACAAAACAGTTAGGGTGGTACTGAAAAATCAGTTTTTTCTTGATAACTTCTCATGCGATAATTTCTCGCAAAAACTTTGTTCCGAGCACTTTTATAACTTTTGATTGCGCAACTTTTTGCCGAAGAAACTACTGTTCTATCTCTTATGGTTACAGAGTTATCAAAAATTTTCTTCGAAAAAATGGTTGTTTTCTCCAAAAGGCGCAAACGGATTTTCAATCTTTTGTCGGCATTAGAAAGATAATCTTTTTCTCTGTTTATGGTGAAAAAACTGTACCACCCTAACTTTTTTGTTAAAAAAAAATCTCAACTCGCAAACCATAAGAGATAGAAATTTGGGTTCTTCGGCAAAGTTGCTCCAAATCGATTGTTCTAAAACATTGTAGAACTTTGTGTAGTCCTAAATGCGTCAGCAAAAAAGTTTATGTGCTGATCTCGTAAACCATATGGGCCACCCTAATTTCACATCTCTGAAAAAATGTCTGAGAAATATGGAGAAACTTTGCCGAAGGCACCATATATCTAAAATTGACGGTTTAGGCGCAATTGTTTTTGTCTTCCTAGATATGGCTTTGGGACCAATGTGCATTGGCACTATTTACTTGGGGCCCGTTCACAAATTTCATAACGCTGAAGGGGGTGGGTGGGTGTCCTCGTGATGTTACGGCTCATACAAAATTTTTAAACTATTCATACAAAAGGCGTTACGAGGGGGTGGGTGGGTGTCGAAAATGTCCATTTTTGGCGTTATGAAATTTGTGAATAAACCCGTGAGCTCTCGCCGAGCGGTGTCACGTGCGCAAATTTGCTGGTTGAAAATACTGCCGTTTGATTTTGCTGGGAACAGCTGATCTTTGTTTATATTTTCAACCAGTAGTGTTGGTGACATGTAACGTGTATGTACTCGAACGCAGAAACCACTCTAGATCAGAATTTGAAAACTAAACTGCCGGAAGACTTATTCTCGTGTAACTTTTCAAAACGGCCTATCTAAAAATTCACACATTTCGAGTAAATCGAGCTTGAAGGTTGTAAAAATATATTTTGAAACTGTATCAAAATGAAACAATTTTTCCCCACTGTGTTGCTTGTAGAGGGAAGCAGTGTAATAGAGTTCAACGTATGGAATGAAATTTTGTCAATTTATTTGGAAATTACACTGAAATCTATAAAAAACATCAGATAGGACGTTTTGACCAAAAATATGTATTGCTGTTTCCATTTGACGTGCAAATTTTGACTAAATGTCCTCCAAATGCGGTAACACAAACCAAACAAAGGACTCCTAGCAACGATTATCTAAATCACCGCTGACCTAGATAGAAAATCTTATATATGACATCGCATTTCTTGTGGAAAATCTTACCGCGTTTGGTGTTCCCGCATTTGATATTTGCATTTCAAACGCACATAGAAATACATAAGGCGTAGCGAACGGGAGCGCAGACCTCCGGGTAAGTGGAAAGACTATCTTGTTGGGAGAATCTTTACTGCCGTGCAATATTCTTCAGATAATATTGTCGCGCGCCCACCAAATCGGAACGCGCGTGTGGGACACGCGACGTGTGACTCGTTCCCGACATAACTGTCATAATGACATGTGTGGCGCTGCATTCTTACGATGTTTATGAACACAGCGCACCATTCAAATATCAGTCGCGACGCTTAGAGATTAAGAAAAATATATTTAAAAAAAATGGTTTGTCCTTATTTCAGTCGGATCCATAATAACTTGTTGCCTTATCCACCTGAGACGTTTCGAGCGATTCATGAAAGCGATTCAAGAAGAATTGATGTCGCTCCGTACGAACAACGTTTGGAAATTTGTGAAATGTCCCAGTAACGTTACTCCGTTGAAGTCGAAGTGGATCTTTCGTGTAAAAGAGGATGCAAATGGAAACCCCGTTCGTTATAATGCCCGCTTAGTTGCAAAAGGTTTTCCTACAGCAGGCTGGCATTGATTATGGAGAAACTTATGCACCAGTCGCGAAATTGGCTACCATCCGTACGGTGTTGGCAGTTGCGGTTTATAGGAAAATGCATACCCACCAGCTTGATGTAAAAACAGCGTTTCTATATGGTGACCTGAAAGAAGACGTATGAAAAACTGAATGAAATACTAATCAAAAATGGGTTCACTCGATCAAGACATGACTATTGCCTCTACACTAGAAGCACAAGCAATCGAAGAATTTACGTAATTATATATGTTGACGATTTGTTGTTGGTGTTGTTGGTAGCGAACGTCAAACATGATCTCAAGTGTCAAGGTTCATTTATGGACCCAATTTTTAAATTAAAGTTTAAACATGATATAGCCGTTATTTGAGCGGGAAAAATAGCTAAACTAGTTGCAGTGAGATGCTCTTTTGTGTTCTTGAATAAAAACAAGATTTCATTAAACATTTTAGGACCCAATTGAGAAGGATACTACTCTGGTAACTGAATCAAGAGATTGTCCTGGTCATCCATATCGCGAACTGTTGGGAAGTTTAATGTACTTGATGCTTTGCGTAAGACCTGACATTTGTTATGCAGTTGGTTACCTGGGCAGATTCCAGCAGAAACCACAAGACGTACATTGGCAGATGCTAAAAAGAATTGTTCGTTATTTGAAGGGAACAAAAGCTCTAGTACTCAAATTCAAGCCAAGAAACAATGAAGTTCCATTAACAGGTTACGCTGATGCTGATTGGGCGTCGGATAAAACAGATCGAAAATCTGTAAGCGGTTATGTATTTGAAGTATACGGTTCTGTAGTGTCCTGGAGCAGCAAAAAGCAGCAGATTGTTGCAACATCATCGAGTGAAGCTGAGTATATAGCTTTAAGTGCTGCTACATCTGAAGGCCTGTGGCTGAAGGGAATTTTGGAAGATTTAAGGGAGATCGATGAAAAAGATTCGTTTGTTATTTTTGAAGACAATCAAGGTTGTACAGCAATGTCCAAGAATACCGAGTGCAAACGTGTCAAGCATATAGACATTAAGCACCATTTTATTAGAGATCATATAAACAACGGTACACTGAAGGTTGAACCTATTGGGACCACCGATCAATTAGCAGATATCTTCACTAAAGGTTTGGATGCTGGACGCTTCAAGATTCTGAGGTCCCGTTTAGGATTGGCCGATTAAGAGGGGGTGTTGGTAATCATAGTAATCGGCAAAAAACTGACACAACCCTTACAACAACTTTTTCTTATTATTCGTTCTCTGACTCTCAACCAATAAGGAAGTCAATAAAGCTCATTAGTCGTTAACCCTCAAGTTATTTTTATTACAAAAAAAAGCGATGCAGTTTTGAACATTGGTCATTTTGTTAAGCTTTTAATAGATTAATTTGTTGTTAATATATCAGAACGAGTGTTCTAGTGTGCTGCTAAGTGGTGCAACGCAAATGATTTGCAATGATAATCTCAATTTGTTTACATTTGTTTCTTAGGACGTTTTGAAAAGTTACGCGAGAATTGTTATACTTGGGAAACTCAAAATTGTTTGGTCAAAACTGTTGCTGGCTTTTGTTAACATATTTATTTTTATGTTTGTCTAGTTTTTATTTTTGCAAATATAATTTAATCGATGAAATGAGCCATAAGGGCTTGTTCACAAATTTCATAACGCTAATGGGGGTGAGTGGGTATCCTCATGATGTTACGGCTTATACAAAATTTGTAAAATATTCATACAAAAAGTGTTACAAAGAGGTGGGTGCAAGGGGTGGATCACTTGTTCAATGCACATTGGATGTACATCTGTTTGCATCAAATCTCGATTACTTTTTCAAATCGACGTAAGTAACTTTCATACGGTTTTGAGAAAATTAATTCAGAAAAATCACAACCTGTTTTCTAAAACTGTTTAAAAAGAAATCACCTTTTTAACATTTTTTCGATGTGTACATTGTTCAAATTTTGCATACACTGAGCCCGCATTCAAAAACTAGGGAGTTCCTTTGATGATTTCACATAAGAATTTTATGACAAAATTATAAGCCGTTTTATTCAGTTACTTGCGACGTGTTTGTACCAGTGTAAAATCGACTCAAGTAGTGTTTTGTTTTGATTCGTGGTTAAGTCACTTTGTTTCTCCATACAGTGGGGCGGCGAAAGTAGCGGTTAGGTTGCGAAAGTTGAAAATCTTACTTTCGTCGTTTTGTAAATTCGGAAATTAAACGATCTAAAAGTGAAAAATCGAGTTGGTTTAGAGCGAAACGTGTAGAATTTCGTCTGCGAAACACGTAGGATCGATAAAGTAAGTTTGTATACTTTTTTGACTTGAGTCTATATGAATAAGTTTTCGAGAAATGCATATTTTGGACGTTCACATCAACTTAGCCCTGGCCCGTTGTTGCCATATAGCAACGCACCATTGTTTGTTGTGGAAGTCTTGAAATTGTTTCTAACAAAAACAAGCTTTCTCTGATACTATGCAATTAATCGCAAACTTTATTTGTTTCAGGTTATCAAGCAGCTGTTTAAAACTGTTAATATATAAAATTGGAAATAGAAGCCCGACTGATGGCGCTCAGGGATCTTTGAGCCATTGGGCATCTGATTTTTGAGGATATAATACATTTGTTCAAGGAAGATCATGGCGAACAATATAGGGGATAAAATAATGGCTTATCAGGAATAAATTGTCCTTCGCTCTCATAAAAGCAGTGCCCTTTAAAATCAGGATTGATTGGAACATCCTTTTCGATCAACCAACGGTATATGCGACCAATCCGTATCTAAATGAAAATCTTTAAAAAATGACCACATCCAGGGTCTTCCGGAGATCCCGAACAACGATTGTTGTTGAGGTGTGGTTTAGTAAAGTGAAAAATATTATAATAAAAAGGTTCGAGTCTTCGTCAATTCAATTTATTTCATGACCTTACAATCATCCTTCCATAATCCACAATCGTATTGAAAAATATAGTAACACAGCCATTTTTGATCCTAAACAGACATACAGCTATCCCTTCAATCTGCCGTCTAGGAATTATAAGCTTCGAAAAGAAAACTATTTAAATATTTACTATCATGGACAGGTTTGCTTCCTAGTTGAGCACGCGAACAATCTGCTAATGTGTTTCGCACTCCCCCGTAGCCGGCGTCCACCCTGTCGTCAGCCTTATTGTCTAAAAGGGGATTTAAAATGAATTAGTTTTCCAAATGACGATATCCAAAACTGATACAAGGTACTTGCTAAAAAACCCGTTTTAGTCCCTCTTGGAACTGTTTTGGATGAGGAGGCAGCTTTTCTTGAGTTTATGGAAGATAAAGTTTGACACTTCGAAAAGGACAACAGTTAGCTGGAGCAAGCCATGAATTAAAAATTTGCTGAGTGTGCATTTAAATGCATTTCAATGCATGAAATTATTCTGATTTATCAGATGCATCAGAAGTGATCCACCTCTCCTTGGGTGGGTGGGTGTCAAAAATGGTCATTTTCAGCGTTATGAAATAAATGAATGAGCCCTAATAGAAAAAATAGTATTTATACTTTGTTGAACTGTAAATTTCAAACAGATTAAAGTCGAAAAATGCATAAAATCACATAATGCGTTAAAAATAAATCTGATTCCATAGTCAAAAATATATCTAGAGAGATTCGCGATAAGGGCCTATCTGACAAATCAATAACAATGAGAAAATAATCAATGAAATTCTCATGTACAATTTTAAATCCCAATTGGAGAAAATATACTCAAACTTTAACCTTTTCACCTTAATGTGGGCAGAACCACTGCACGCGAAGCGAACTAAACGGAAAAAGGAACCGAAAGGGATTTCACTGAGAATAACGAACACGAGACACGTTCGATTTAGGAAAATATTTAATTCGCGTGTTTACTTTACAAAGTACAGGTTGATAATGAAAAACGGAAGTTCACCGCGCTACTTCAGTGCGCTTTATTTTGTTTCTGTTAGGTTGGCAATAGCCCACTGCTAAAAGTATGGATGATCAGCAGCAAGGTAGTTAGATGAAAGGGAGGTAGACGTGTTGCCAACTCCCACACTCCTCCTCAACACGTATATCGAATCTCCTTAGTTCGACACTCCGAGTTGTTCCAGCAGTTGCCAGAATCGTGTGGCGCCCAACGGTTTTGTGAGCGCATCTGCTGTCATTTGCTCCGACGGACAGTAAAATAGCTTCACTTCACCTCGTTCGCTCAAATCCTTGATAAAGTGACGCCTTGTATCGATGTGTTTGGAGCGTTTCGTTGCCCGCTCCGCATGGACAAAACTCAGACAACTTTGATTGTCCTCGAAGACCGTTGTTGCTCCACGCTGTTGTTCACCAAGATCCGCCATTAATCTCCGTAGCCAGGTCAGTTCTTGACAGGCATCGCTCAGTGATATGTATTCTGCCTCCATAGAGGACAGGCTTACGCAGGATTGCCGACGGCTGACCCAGGCTATAGGTCCACAACCTAAGAAGAAAACAAATCCCGTAGTAGAACGTCGGCTTGCCGGATCGCCGGCCCAATCGGCGTCCGAGTAGCCAACAAGGTTCCATCCGCCATCACCAGGTCCAAACTTCAACTTCATCTCTTTGGTCCCCTTAAGGTACCTTACGACTCTTTTGGCAGCTTTCACAAAATTTGTAAAATATTCATACAAAAAGTGTTACAAAGAGGTGGGTGCAAGGGGTGGATCACTTGTTCAATGCACATTGGATGTACATCTGTTTGCATCAAATCTCGATTACTTTTTCAAATCGACGTAAGTAACTTTCATACGGTTTTGAGAAAATTAATTCAGAAAAATCACAACCTGTTTTCTAAAACTGTTTAAAAAGAAATCACCTTTTTAACATTTTTTCGATGTGTACATTGTTCAAATTTTGCATACACTGAGCCCGCATTCAAAAACTAGGGAGTTCCTTTGATGATTTCACATAAGAATTTTATGACAAAATTATAAGCCGTTTTATTCAGTTACTTGCGACGTGTTTGTACCAGTGTAAAATCGACTCAAGTAGTGTTTTGTTTTGATTCGTGGTTAAGTCACTTTGTTTCTCCATACAGTGGGGCGGCGAAAGTAGCGGTTAGGTTGCGAAAGTTGAAAATCTTACTTTCGTCGTTTTGTAAATTCGGAAATTAAACGATCTAAAAGTGAAAAATCGAGTTGGTTTAGAGCGAAACGTGTAGAATTTCGTCTGCGAAACACGTAGGATCGATAAAGTAAGTTTGTATACTTTTTTGACTTGAGTCTATATGAATAAGTTTTCGAGAAATGCATATTTTGGACGTTCACATCAACTTAGCCCTGGCCCGTTGTTGCCATATAGCAACGCACCATTGTTTGTTGTGGAAGTCTTGAAATTGTTTCTAACAAAAACAAGCTTTCTCTGATACTATGCAATTAATCGCAAACTTTATTTGTTTCAGGTTATCAAGCAGCTGTTTAAAACTGTTAATATATAAAATTGGAAATAGAAGCCCGACTGATGGCGCTCAGGGATCTTTGAGCCATTGGGCATCTGATTTTTGAGGATATAATACATTTGTTCAAGGAAGATCATGGCGAACAATATAGGGGATAAAATAATGGCTTATCAGGAATAAATTGTCCTTCGCTCTCATAAAAGCAGTGCCCTTTAAAATCAGGATTGATTGGAACATCCTTTTCGATCAACCAACGGTATATGCGACCAATCCGTATCTAAATGAAAATCTTTAAAAAATGACCACATCCAGGGTCTTCCGGAGATCCCGAACAACGATTGTTGTTGAGGTGTGGTTTAGTAAAGTGAAAAATATTATAATAAAAAGGTTCGAGTCTTCGTCAATTCAATTTATTTCATGACCTTACAATCATCCTTCCATAATCCACAATCGTATTGAAAAATATAGTAACACAGCCATTTTTGATCCTAAACAGACATACAGCTATCCCTTCAATCTGCCGTCTAGGAATTATAAGCTTCGAAAAGAAAACTATTTAAATATTTACTATCATGGACAGGTTTGCTTCCTAGTTGAGCACGCGAACAATCTGCTAATGTGTTTCGCACTCCCCCGTAGCCGGCGTCCACCCTGTCGTCAGCCTTATTGTCTAAAAGGGGATTTAAAATGAATTAGTTTTCCAAATGACGATATCCAAAACTGATACAAGGTACTTGCTAAAAAACCCGTTTTAGTCCCTCTTGGAACTGTTTTGGATGAGGAGGCAGCTTTTCTTGAGTTTATGGAAGATAAAGTTTGACACTTCGAAAAGGACAACAGTTAGCTGGAGCAAGCCATGAATTAAAAATTTGCTGAGTGTGCATTTAAATGCATTTCAATGCATGAAATTATTCTGATTTATCAGATGCATCAGAAGTGATCCACCTCTCCTTGGGTGGGTGGGTGTCAAAAATGGTCATTTTCAGCGTTATGAAATAAATGAATGAGCCCTAATAGAAAAAATAGTATTTATACTTTGTTGAACTGTAAATTTCAAACAGATTAAAGTCGAAAAATGCATAAAATCACATAATGCGTTAAAAATAAATCTGATTCCATAGTCAAAAATATATCTAGAGAGATTCGCGATAAGGGCCTATCTGACAAATCAATAACAATGAGAAAATAATCAATGAAATTCTCATGTACAATTTTAAATCCCAATTGGAGAAAATATACTCAAACTTTAACCTTTTCACCTTAATGTGGGCAGAACCACTGCACGCGAAGCGAACTAAACGGAAAAAGGAACCGAAAGGGATTTCACTGAGAATAACGAACACGAGACACGTTCGATTTAGGAAAATATTTAATTCGCGTGTTTACTTTACAAAGTACAGGTTGATAATGAAAAACGGAAGTTCACCGCGCTACTTCAGTGCGCTTTATTTTGTTTCTGTTAGGTTGGCAATAGCCCACTGCTAAAAGTATGGATGATCAGCAGCAAGGTAGTTAGATGAAAGGGAGGTAGACGTGTTGCCAACTCCCACACTCCTCCTCAACACGTATATCGAATCTCCTTAGTTCGACACTCCGAGTTGTTCCAGCAGTTGCCAGAATCGTGTGGCGCCCAACGGTTTTGTGAGCGCATCTGCTGTCATTTGCTCCGACGGACAGTAAAATAGCTTCACTTCACCTCGTTCGCTCAAATCCTTGATAAAGTGACGCCTTGTATCGATGTGTTTGGAGCGTTTCGTTGCCCGCTCCGCATGGACAAAACTCAGACAACTTTGATTGTCCTCGAAGACCGTTGTTGCTCCACGCTGTTGTTCACCAAGATCCGCCATTAATCTCCGTAGCCAGGTCAGTTCTTGACAGGCATCGCTCAGTGATATGTATTCTGCCTCCATAGAGGACAGGCTTACGCAGGATTGCCGACGGCTGACCCAGGCTATAGGTCCACAACCTAAGAAGAAAACAAATCCCGTAGTAGAACGTCGGCTTGCCGGATCGCCGGCCCAATCGGCGTCCGAGTAGCCAACAAGGTTCCATCCGCCATCACCAGGTCCAAACTTCAACTTCATCTCTTTGGTCCCCTTAAGGTACCTTACGACTCTTTTGGCAGCTTTCCAGTCCTGATCCGTTGGAGAGCTTGCTTTCCGCCCAAGAAGTGATACGCTGACTGCCACGTCGGGTCTGGCATTGACGGCGACGTATAAGAGTGCACCGACAAGACTACGGTACAAAGTTATATCTGCAAACGGTTTACTGTCACCTTCGGATCTTATGTAACCCGCATCCATCGGTGTCTTCGATGCCTTGCAGTCTTCAAGATTGAAGCGCTTCACCAGTGCCTCAATGTAACTCTTCAGCCGCAAGCTGTACACTCCTTCCTCGAACTGAATGTCATAGCCAAGGAAATGCTTTACCGCTCCAAGGTTGACTATGTCCAGCTCTTTCTTCAGTGTTTCGTAGACCTCGTCGATCTTCGCTCGATCAACGCATCCAACCAAAAGATCATCGACGTAAACAAGCAAGAATATTGTGGTCTGCCCATCACGTCGAGTATACAAGCAACTGTCGGACTGACATTGCCGGAATCCAAGCTTGACTAGTACCGCATGAAGAGCCCGATGCCAACACCGAGCCGCTTGCTTGAGTCCATATATGCTCTTGATGAGGCGGCAAACGAGGTGCTCCTTTCCTGCCACTGCGTACCCGGGAGGCTGGCGCATGAAAATTTCCTCCTCCACCTTCCCGTGCAAATAAGCCGTTCGGACATCAAAATGTTGAAGGCTCATTTTGTTCTTTCCCGCTACGGCCAGAAGTGCTAACAAGGTCTCATGACGCGTAACCGGCGCGAAAACATCCAGGTAGTCAACCCCGTAACGCTGGGTGAAACCCTGCGCTACCAATCTTGCCTTGTGCTTGATGACGTTCCCGTTTTCGTCCCGCTTAAGCGAGAATACCCACCGTGAACCTATTGCCTTCTTTCCATTTGGCAGCGACACAAGTTCCCATGTATTGTTCTCCTCGTGCGACCGCATCTCGGAATCCATGGCGTCCTTCCATTCCTTCACTTCCACTGCTTCGCGGTAATCTGCCGGCTCGTCCGCGGCGCACTTAGCAACACTCACTACAAAATCATTCAGACGTTGTGGCAGCACACCCCTGGTTCGCCTATCCTGTCTTCGCAATTCCTGCTCCTCCTGAGCGTGACCGTTGTCGCCTTCTGCAGCATCTTCTTCTGAACTATCATCAGCACTGACGAAACCTTCGAATTCGAAACCGCTAACATCACCGTTATCTTGCACCTTGAAGGTCGGCCGGTGTGGCCTTACTTCTGCTATCTCCTTCTTCGATGAGCTCAGCGGAATTTCGATTTCACTATACAAATCCGCAACCGTGGAAGACTTATCAGGCTTCTTCTGCATCTCCGAACCATCATTCAGCTCCAGAAATTTCGCGTCCCGACTAATAGTGATGCGGTTCGTCGAGGGGTCGAGGAAACGGTACCCCTTATGCTCCTCCGAATACCCAACGAATGTGAGTTGAATAGCCTTGGGATCCAATTTAGAGCGCCGCGCATCTGGTACCCGCACATACGCCGAGCAACCAAACACTTTCAGGTGCTCTACGTCCGGCTTACGATCCATCCATAGCTCGTACGGCGTTTTGCCAATCACCCGCGAAGGAACGCGATTTTGGATATACGAGGCCGTCATCACGGCTTCGCCCCAATACTGCTTGCCCATGTTGGCATCTGCCAGCATGCAAATCGCCATCTCCTGGAGTGACCGATTCTTACGCTCGGCCACCCCATTCTGCTGCGGAGTATACGGTGTAGTGTATTCCGCTTTGATTCCCTCTTGCTGATAAAACCTTCGCAGCTCCCGGCCGATGTACTCGCCACCTCCGTCCGATCGGATGGCAACCGGCTTTCTTCCAAAGAGATTCTCACAGCGACGCACGAACTCCTTAATCTTCCCGATGGCTTCATCCTTGGTCTTGAGCAGGTAGACGGTGGTGAAACGGCTGAAGTCGTCTATCAAGGTCATGATGTACCGGTTTCCCGATGGAGTAGGAGTTTCCATAGGTCCACATAAATCCGTATGGATTAGCTCTAGTGGTCGTTTCGCTTTCCGTTCGGTCACAGGGGGAAAAGGTTTCCTTGCTAGTTTCCCCTTCAAACAACATTCGCACGTAGTGCGAACACCACAATCGGATAATTTAAAGCCACTTACCAGATCATCTCCTTCCATCCGGCGTAAGACATCTGGGTCACGATGCCCCACACGACGATGCCATGTGTGCTGGCACCGGTCGCTATGCTCACCTTCAGCCTTCAGCGATCTCTGCTGAACACGCAGCCGATAGAGACTGCCGACCTTGTCACCGACCACCACCGTCTCACCAGCGGCGTTCCGTATGGTACATTCCGACGCACCAAACACCACTATGAAACCTTTCGCTGCTAGCTGACTCACTGATATTAGGCCCCCGTCCAGCTCGGGCACAAAAAGCACGTTTTTCAGCGTAATTTCCACTCGGTCGCCACGTCCGTCTTCACCAAAAACAACACCATCGCCAATTCCGTTCACTTTTGTCTTATTTCCATCGGCTAGAGTCACTTTCGATTCAACACTTGTGCGCAGCGAGTGGAAAAACGCACGATCACTTGTCATGTGCGCCGTAGCGCCACTGTCAATTACCCAGCTGGCCGACATCGAATCACCAGCCATGAAACACACCGCACTGTTTACCCCCTGCGCTTGCTTCGCTTTCGGATTGTCTTCCTTCGGCCCTCGCTTTTTACCGAAACCACCACTACTGGCACTGTTGCTCTTCGCGAGCCACTTTTTGCACTGCGCCTTCACATGACCGGGTTGTTTACAGAAAAAGCACCGCCGCTCTTCTTTACTGCTTTCCGCGGCCATCTTCATCGCCTTCATACTCTCCGAAAGCGACGTACCCTGCTGCTGCCGCTGCCGGAATTCATCCAACAGCCGAGTTTTGACGGAAACTACCGTCCAATCAGCATCAGCCCGGCACTGAAGGGTTTGCACCAAAACACGATACGATTGCGGAACACTTTTGAAAATCATCGCGATTTTCAGAGACTCTTCCAAATTCTGGCCCGCGGCGGCCAATTTATCGAACAAATCTTCCATTGCCTACAAATGTTTGTCCATATCATCACTTTCCGCCATGTTCGCACCACACAATTGTGTCAGGTAAAACACTACCGTCGACATAGTGGCTTTTTCGTGGTGCTCCTTGAGAGCAGCCCACATGCCACGCGCACTTTCCGCAACTTGCACAATCTTGAATTGGCTCTCTTCCAAGAAAAGCCCAATGTTTGCACGAGCCTTTCGATCGCGAGCTAACCAATCCGCGTCGGCTTCTTCTGGCTTTTCCTGCCGGATCACGTCCCACAGGTCTTCTTTCTCGAGCAACCACTCCATTCGCTGTTTCCACGAACCCCAGTTGCTCGAGCTCAACTTCGGGAATGAAACTTTGGCACTATCCGCCATTTTGCCACTCGCGCGAAAAATCACTTCACCGGATTTTCACTCGCGACGAGCACACGCCAAATCAAACGCACAATTCTCAATCCTTTCCGGGTTTTCCGCACGCTGGGCCCATTACCTGTGGGCAGAACCACTGCACGCGAAGCGAACTAAACGGAAAAAGGAACCGAAAGGGATTTCACTGAGAATAACGAACACGAGACACGTTCGATTTAGGAAAATATTTAATTCGCGTGTTTACTTTACAAAGTACAGGTTGATAATGAAAAACGGAAGTTCACCGCGCTACTTCAGTGCGCTTTATTTTGTTTCTGTTAGGTTGGCAATAGCCCACTGCTAAAAGTATGGATGATCAGCAGCAAGGTAGTTAGATGAAAGGGAGGTAGACGTGTTGCCAACTCCCACACTTAATACACATTTCATAAACCTAGTTTTTAAATCCTCATCAATACCACACACATCTCCTACAATTCCCCTAGCTATTTCGTACTCAAAAAATCTTTAAAGGTTTCGCCTAAAACGTACTCGAGAATGCCAGTATCGCCCAATGTTATGAGCCTATAATCGATATTATTTTCAGTGTCGTCTGTCACTTTGCGCCGTGTTTACATTCTGGTTTCAATTAAGCCCGCCATGTTCGCCTTGTTTATTTTTTGTTTGCAGTGTCGCCGTTTACTCTCGCCGTGTTTTGATTTCGATTTCAGATGCGCCCATCACTTTGATAAACAAAAACACAGGCGTAATCAATAAAGTGTGTTGTTTTGCATGACGTGAAGTTTCGCCTTCTACAAATTTGCGTTTTTTTAATAGTTAAATTATCGATAGGGGAAAAGTTCAAGTGCAGTGAATAGACAATCAAGCCACAATTTCAACGCTATATTTTCTTAAATTGTGTACATTTTGTCAGTTTCGCCTGATTCGCGAATCTTTCTAGAATTATTGGTGTGCTCACTGCTCATACCTTTTATTGCTGTGTGCGTTTGAAATGCAAATATCGAATGCGGGAACACCAAACGCGGTAAGATATTTTACAAGAAATGCGATGTCAAAGATAGATTTTTCTTGCTAGGGCGGCGGTAATTTATATAATCGTTGTTAGGTGTCCTTTGATTGTTTTGTGTTACCGCGTTTGGAGGACGTTTAGCTAAGATTTCTAGAAAGATTCGCGAATCAGGCGAAACTGACAAAATGTACACAATTTAAGAAAATATAGCGTTGAAATTGTGGCTTGATTGTCTATTCACTGCACTTGAACTTTTCCCCTATCGATAATTTAACTATTAAAAAAACGCAAATTTGTAGAAGGCGAAACTTCACGTCATGCAAAACAACACACTTTATTGATTACGCCTGTGTTTTTGTTTATCAAAGTGATGGGCGCATCTGAAATCGAAATCAAAACACGGCGAGAGTAAACGGCGACACTGCAAACAAAAAATAAACAAGGCGAACATGGCGGGCTTAATTGAAACCAGAATGTAAACACGGCGCAAAGTGACAGACGACACTGAAAATAATATCGATTATAGGCTCATAACATTGGGCGATACTGGCATTCTCGAGTACGTTTTAGGCGAAACCTTTAAAGATTTTTTGAGTACGAAATAGCTAGGGGAATTGTAGGAGATGTGTGTGGTATTGATGAGGATTTAAAAACTAGGTTTATGAAATGTGTATTAAGGTGAAAAGGTTAAAGTTTGAGTATATTTTCTCCAATTGGGATTTAAAATTGTACATGAGAATTTCATTGATTATTTTCTCATTGTTATTGATTTGTCAGATAGGCCCTTATCGCGAATCTCTCTAGATTTGCATCTCAAATGCAAACAGCAATAGCTGTGTTCAACGAGCTGCTCGAACTTGGTTGCAACCACTTGCGAGTCAGCTTTTGGTGTTCATTGAGCCACTCCAACCTACTTCGAGTCGCTCGGGTTTGTGTTCATTGAGCCGAGTCCAACCAACTCCGAGTCGCTCGAAACAGGTTGGAAGCTAGAGTCCGAGCTAGTTCAACCAGCTCGCAGTAGCTCGTGTTTTTGACGTTTAAAACGTAAACATTGAGAAAAAAAAGCAAAATTCCGAAGCGATACGGATTGTTAAGTGCGCGATTTTTTTTCACGTGGAATTCCGGTAAATTAGTAAAAAGAGTAAAAAGAGCGTTCATTGAGAAAGCAGCTTGGAGTTGCTCGAAGTAGCTTTGACAGTTATTTGTTGACAAAAAATACGAGCTAGTACAACCAACCCCGAGCAAGTTCGATCAAAGTCATTGAACACAGCTAATATTTATCAAGCACTTTGATTCCTACACAACAGCCGCCGGCGTCGCGACGCCATGAAAGTGACAACCAAATTGTTGTTGTTTGCACAGAGTTCTTTTTTTGTTTGTGGTGTCACTTGGACGGCTAAGACCGCTCACGGTCCATCTTGCTTGCACAGAGTTCAGTCGTGTTTACAGAAAAGTGCATAGTTTTGCTGCAGGTTGCAACATTTTCCTGATTATATTATGGTAAAATTAGTTTGAAAATCGCCGCAAACATGAAACCTAGCCCCAAGAAGTCCATTTCCGCCAAACTGAAGCAACGGAGCAAATCCTCGAGCAGTGGCGCAGGTGGCGGGAGCGGATCTTCATCTTCAGCGGTGGTTGCATCGAATGCCCTGAACTGCAATTCCAACAGCATCGGGAACAATGTCGCCTCCGGGGGAAGCGGTCATCATGTGCGATCCGCTGGGATAACCGGCGGAAGTGATACCAACTCGTCGGGAAACGATGCCAACTCGTCGGCCGCCGCAAAGGATAAGGTTTGAAACTTTTTGTTTTTGGAGGAGTCATTGTACAAGTTTTGATGGGTTCTCATTACTCGGTAGGGATCGTACAAATCCTATGCAGGGTTTAGTTCCCGATCGGTGCGCACCATTTGGGAGCAGCATGACAAACAGGAGACGGAAGTGGCTCCCGAAGTGTACACCAAATTGGCCGAGGACACCACGTACAAGCTGTGGGAACTGGCCAACGTAAGTTCAATTTGTTATATATAAATACAGTGAATCGAATTCATACCCGCGCAAGTCACTGTAACATCAAGTTGGTTGAAAATTATCAAATTGTAAATGATTTGATCCTCCACAGAACATCAAAACCTACAGTCGACACTCGAGTGGTCGGGTAACGTACGATCTGGTGAACGAGGTGCTGAAGGATTGCGACATTCCGCCGATAGTGGGAGCCAACAACGAACCGTGGGACAAGATCGAATACGATGGAGTGTACTTCTTCAATTCCGACGAGGTGCTGGATCTGCGGGAAGAGTACATCAAGGACGTCTCGATGGAACAGAGCAACATACCGGTGCTGACCACGTCCTGGATGGCAGAATCGGCCATTGCCGAGGATCTCATTGAGCTGTACAACAATATCTGCGACGCGATCTATCTCGGAGATGAGGAGTGCTTCGAAGAGGCTATTGGAATACTGTCTACCAATGCACATGTTCCGTCGCTGATGAAACTTTTGCTGACCAAGGTCATCGAAATGCTAGGCTTCGAGTACACGGAATGCACGTTGGAACGATCGCTGCAGTTCTTGGAAGCCTTGGTTCGAAACTACCACATTTCGCATTCGGATCTCACTTTGGAGTTGAGTCTGCTGAGTCAAATCTTTGTCAATCTCTTGCTGGGCGCGGCCAGCTTCATGCAGGACAAATTTATTCCCGCTCAACCGTTAAACCTGGACTTGCAACCTCACTCGCAAACCTCCCAACTTCAGCAGCCCTTGTCGATAAATCAAGCCGGCACTGAACCATCCCCACAAAGTGCCATCGATCAGCATCAGACAGGTGGATTTGCGGTGCATTCAGCCCAAGGGCCGATGACCATCATGGAGAACAACCTGGCAGGTCCTTCGGAGGATTCTAACAACTCGAATTCCAATGCAACGGAGGAGTTGCTCCGAAGTATCGAGAACATCAAGGAAGGGCCCGATGGGATCGATATAAATAACATAAAAGATGAGTACGAAGCCCTGTTCTCGATGGTGCAAGGACTGGGAAAGCAGGAGGTCGGAGAAGACCAGGAAACCCTCGCCGGAAGCGATGGCTTCCAGATCAAGACCGAGTTCAACAACGAGTTCGATGCTTCCGGCCAAAACTTTATGGTCCAGCATCCGCCGATCTTGGGCGAAGCGGAAATGAATTTCGACGTCAAGCCGGAGATGTCCGACAAGCTGAAGCAGGAACCGAACCTCCCCGAAGATCACGATGACAACGCCAGTGTTCAGATGTCCGAAAGCAGCAACGGCGAGGTGATCAATCCCAACTCGACCACGCTGGAAAGCGAGAACATCACCACTCTCATTTGCGCCGACTATTTGGCGGACGAGGTCAGTCGGGTGATCGGGCTCTGTTCGAGCAAGTGGGGCTTCCTGGAGCAGGAGTGTACCTTCCTGCTGGTGGAACGACTTCAGCGGTACTTTGGCGGCGACCGGAAACCGGACTCGATCGATTACCACTGGCTGGGGCGCGTTCTGCGCGGATTGTGGTCCGTAGGGGAGTTTGCCTTCCGGGAGGTGATACCCTACCTGGAGAAGATCGACCCGGACCACGTGCCGGAATTTGTGTATCCCTATTTGAACGTGAGTATCGCTACAATGATAAGAAATGGGTGTAAAACGCGAATAAATTCAATTACTTAACTCCGGGTGGAAGGGAAGCGATGAATTTGTATAACACGCTTGGAAATTGTGCTAGAATGGATACATGCACCGCACGAAACTGAAAATGGATTGCTCAACCCCCATTTCTGAATACTTCAATATTTATCAAGAAGACCGAACTCCATTTAGAGACTTGGTCACTGTTTTAATGAAAGTCACTATGTTTGATAAAGGTTACTTTGGAGCCCTTTTTTAAGCAAAATGGTCTATAAAGTCCCTTTTATCATTTTTTTGCACTTAATGTTACTAAAGATTCTAGAAATTCCAGCGATACCTTGCGAGTTTCCAACCCAAATACTCTATAGGTTCTTTAGGAATTGTTTCTGTGATTAATCCATAGATTTCTTCTGAAAATCTTCCAGAAGCTCTTTCAAGGACTTGTCCTGGAATGTCTATAGAGACCAGCAGTCTTTCAGCGGTTCAATGTTGATACCTCCAGTAATATCCACAGGGATTGCTCTAGGAATGTTCCCAAAGATTGTTTTGTCATATTATGAACCATATCGGTCTCTGAGTCATTTTTTTTTTCTCCTTCCATAATCCAGAGAAACCTTCAGGTACTCTTACATGATATTTCCCAGGTTCTTTCTTTTTTTCTTCGACTTACTTCGAAGATTTTTCTAGAATTCTTCAGACTCCTCCTGAAATCCACCATTTTTCCCAAGAATTTGCCCTAAAATTCCTCCAGCGAATTTTCAACAATTCTCGATTACTTATTCAAATCGACGTACCGTGAACGTACCATATTTGACGCGGGTCCAAACTTGACGCATTTTCTAATTAATTTTATCATAAAGTAATTCTAGTTCAGACTAGCACTCGAAAATGTATTGCCTAATCTTCATTTACATGTTATTTATGGATTCTTATCGAAAAATGTTTGTTTTTGATTAATAATAGGCAAAACTTAAAATTAATTTGAAAATGTGTCCGTCAAGTGCGTCAATTTTTGCATTCCTTAGTGAATGTGCTAAATATTGTTAATCAATTTTCGTGAAAATATTGTGCTGTTTTACAGCAGTATCATCAACAACAGTCAGTAATATTCTTTTATTCATTATTTGACGTCGAATTTGTTCTATTTTTAAGGTTTAAGACATATTTTTGTATAAAAATCTAGTGCGTCAAGTTAGGCACATAATGTTCCTTATTATTTGCTATTTTGTTCAGCATTTTTTGTTGTTTGAAAATAGGAAAAGAAATATTTATGGTGCTTGCATTCAATAAATTCGTCTGCAGAACAACCCAATTCTTTATGTAATCACATGTAAAGGATCATCCATAGATTAGTTCACGTGTTAGGGAGAGGAGGGAATTCATCGAAACGCAACGATTCATGCAAAATATTCGCACTTTTTATACAATAAATGTGACCAAGGTGGAGAGGGGTTGAAAATGGCACAATTTAGCGCGCGGTTCATGGACGTCCCCTAATGTTTCAATGAAGCTTCAATAAATACGTCAGGAGGTGAGGTGTAGGTTCCATGGTTGGTTTAGTACAATTAATACAATAGGGGGTGTTCATGAGATACGTGTCACAAAAACATACCATGTTCTACAAAAACCCTGCCCATCCGACCTACGTCACAATTTTTATATGGAACCTTAAAAAAATTGTATGATTCATCACACATTGCAGAACACCTCCTTCCCCCTAATAATATGACGTACTTAATGGATGACCCCATATATGGTTCTCCGGTTGTTTTCGTTCTAGTTTTCGACCTATTTTTTTCTAATTTTGCAACTTCCTTCCCCATCCAGCGCAACGTAGTTTTCAAAACTTTTCCTCGTTTGATATCACGACGAAAATACATTATAAACAATATTGCTTGACTATGGATTTAACTCAATCGCCGGTTTTATTTTCTACACTTCAACTAAACGCACAGCAAAAGTACTACCGAATGACGTCATTGACAACTTTTTCCAAAAGTTCTAAGTTTTATGTTCACCCTAAAGCGCTTTTTTTTCAATTAATTGAACTATCGAATACTAAAACTCTTGTATATTTTAAACTTTAGCCATTATTTTTAGTGCGTCAAATAAGGAACACAGTGCGTCAAATTAGGCACATTGAAGAATTGATGCGTCAATTAAGGAACCTAATGTGTTCCACAAAAAGTCGTTAAAACATGGAGAAAAAAACGATTAATATATTTTAACACATTTTTCCCTAATTCTATAATAGTTGAGCTAGCATAGCTTCAAATTTCAACAAAATCGGACAGATTTTGACGATTTGACAAATGTTTGAATTTAGAATTTTCTTAACCGCGTCAAATATGGTACGTCCACGGTAAGTAACTTCCATACGGTTTTGAGAAAATTAATTCAGAAGAATCATAACCTGTCTTCTAAAACTGTTTTAAAATGAATCACCTTTTTAACATTTTTTCGCCGTGTACATTGCTTAAATTTTGCATATAATAAGCTCGCGATAAAAAACTAGGGAGTTCCTGTTATTTCCCACAACAATTTTATTACAAAATGTTAAGCCGATTTATTCAGTTACTTTCGACGTTTTTGTATCAGTGTAAAATCGGCTCAAGTAGTGTTTTGTTTTGATTCGTGGATAAGTCACTTTGTCTCTCCATACAGCGGAGCGGCGAAAGTAGTGGTTAGGTAGCGAAAGTTGAAAATCTTACTTTCGTCGTTTTGTAAATCCGGAAAGTAAACGCTCTAAAAGTGAAAAATCGAGTTGGTTTAGAGCGAAATGTGTAGAATTTCGTCTGCGAAACACGTAGAATCGATAAAATAAGTTTGTATACTTTTTTGACTTGAGTCGGTTTGAATAAGTTTTCGAGAATTGCTCAAAGCCTTCCAACGATACTAACTCCGAAATGAAGAAGCCAGCATTAAAAATCGACCAAAATAAAGCTTAAACTGCTTCCAGTAGAACGAACCGCAGGTTGAGCACCACCGACTTAATTCTAGAACAATCATTTTCAAAGACTCCGTTCTGATTGAATATCTTGACGAACTACTTAATCTGTCTTAAGAAATGAAACAGATGAATTATATTATTGAACGGCTGCTTGGGCACGTCAGGAGTTAATCATCAATATTAACCTCCTTTTCCCGAGCAGCCTAGATAGCCGCGTAGTGTCGGTAGCGGTTGTTTCAACTGGCTAAGAATTAACACTACGGACTGCCTGTTCCGGTGGTAAAAGTCCACCTCACAGGTGACCCCTAATTTATGGTGTGATGCGTACCGTGCCTAGGAATGAATGGTTGGGGGGGTCTAAATGAAACCTAACCGCAAACGGAGCCTGTGGGGTACCAGGGCGCCCTCCACAGTATTGAGTCCTTCCTGTGCTACCCGGAGCAATGGTGCAGGTGACCTTGTGTTTCTCCGAGATAATTGGCTGCCCTTCTTCAGTCTCTATCTTGAGGCTTAATAAGGGTGGGATTATGAATATGTTGACATTTAATTTAAATTATCACCTATATGGATTCGCATTATGCGTTTTACACAGTGTATTCTGTGCTCTTTCGCCTTTGGCGACTTTAAATAGGTTTTTTCGTTGCTGGTCTTTTTCGTGCTGAGATTGCAAAAAGCTTATTCCTGCCTAGTTTGGGTAGTGGCTACGGTTAGGTTAGCTCAGATCAATCTTCAGCATAAAAGAACAGCAACGATTAATCTTTGCAGACTCATGCAAAATGGTGCAGCTCAAGTGGCGCTAGTTCAAGAACCCTACTTTCGTAGAGGAAACTTCTATCTAGGTAACCTTGTGGACCCAGTTTTTGCTACTTTCAGCAAACTTGAAATGGCAAACTCGCGCTCCATGCCCCGCGCATGCGTGCTCGTAAATAAAGCAATCGTTGCTACACTCATTTCTGAGTTGACGACCAGAGATGTATGTGCTGTCACAATTGATGTTTCTGTTGCTGACCTCAACAGGAAATACGTCTATTGTTCGGTATATTTACCATATGATGAACCATCCCCAACGGATGACTTCAAACGAGTTGTCGTACACTGCGTAACAAAAAGCCTTCCGCTGATTGTGGGCAGTGATGCCAATGCTGATCACATCATCTGGGGCAGCTCGGATATCAATTTGAGAGGCTCCAGTCTGATGGAATACTTAAGGACATATCCCCATGAGTACCAAAATGGCCTCTAATATGGCACCTTACTTTCCTCTTCGCTTTCCGCTCCCTCCTCCCACGCTTCTCACAGTGTTTTGGAGAGCGATCACAAAAAATGATTATTTGGAGTTACTAACCTTATTGTAGAGCGGTGGTTTCTTAACTGAAAGCATTCCATAATGTGTTTTTCATAAATCACCAGTTTTTGAATGCAAACACGTAGTTATTGCTGTGATTTGTGTTGTAAAATACCACGCACTTCCGAATCACTTCTTCTTCACGCACCGAGGTAATGTTTGCTGGCTTTTCGGTGCCCGTTCTAAAACTCACTTTTAATCGTATTTCTACTCACCGTAGCAATTCAAAAATCTAATGCGATACTTGAAACACTTTGATTATTCACGCAAGATGCTCCTGGGAGCAATAAATCACTTATATTAGTCAATTTGTGCTCGAAAACAGCACCGTGAATTCACTGAGCCAACATTGTTTATGATTCGGATGCGCCGCTCTCACTGATTGGAAGAGATGCCAGTTTTTATGTTTGCAATTAGTATTGTTTGGATATTCATACACTCAGGCAAAAATACTATGAATATCCATTGTTTTCCCTTATGTTTATTTGCCACAAGAAATCGGTAAGTATTTCATTGATTCACCTTATGAATTTATCTGAATCATGCCAATGTGGTGTCTTGCTCATTTCATAAAACAGCCTTATGAACATTGATATGATAATTTAAGAATTTCTTCTTTCAGTAGTATAAATTACATTACTTATTATAACACTAATTATTATTTATTTACTCGTTTTTTATACCTCATGGACAATTCATTCCATTTTGAATATTTACAGGATTTTCAATGCTTTCATTTTCTCAATATTAGGTAATTAATTACCTAACGTGTATAAATCAAATTTCCACCTACTTTCTCGTGCTGTTGCATATTATGCAGTGAAGTTTGCATATCGAACTGTGACGCGGCGAAAAATGAAAATTCGATTTTTAAACGTTGGTTAAGCCTAAGGTAAAATTGATATTAAGTGAACCATTACTCTCTTTTTATTGATCTGTTCTTTTGGTTATTTCGATTTTTACAATCTTCTATCGCCGTACTTCCTTCCCCATAACCAGACTTATAAAAAAGTTGACTGCAGTATGCGGGATGTCAACGATGGCGGTGATTTCATGCTGCTCTCCAGTCGAATGACGGTCCTGCCTATGAAATTCTATCTGAAAATTCAATTCCGGATTAATTTCAAATTATCAGAAAAACCAACTTATTACCTTTGAAAATATTCGAACAAATTTATGATGCTTCCGTAAATGGATCCGCGTCTAGTTATGTTTCCATTTGCAAATTTTCATAATAACAACCTTATGAGTTTTTCACACTAGCGACAGCTATGTGCTTCATAAGGTGGCCCAATGAAATTGATATACGTTAATGAGGGATAACATGCTTCGCAATTATGGTTTTCATTGAACTAATATGAAATCCATAATAGCCTTATGAAAGATGGTATCATTGAGGAAATGACTAATGACAACAATGGAAATCATAAGGCGCGCAATGAAATTTGAGAACGTTCATTATAATTAACTATTTTATCAATTATGATTATTATTTCACCGGTATGAAATCCATATTAGCCTTCTGAAATAGGTTTTTATAGGTTTTTCAACGCTTCATAAGGGAAATTTTATGAAATTCGTTAGTTTATTTGCCTGAGTGTACACTTGCTACAACCACGTATTTTACAATTTCATAATACTCAAAAGGTGTACAATGTCACAAGTGTTGCAAAACATTTTTATGCGTGAGAAAAACAATGTACGACGCAATTTAACAGCAAAAATGAATATAAGATATTATACAGTACAATTGACTGTAGAATTCAAATGCATACTGATGGCAACTTTCTCCATCCGTGAGAAGCGAGAGAAGAGAGGAGAAAACTGCCAAAAATAGTAAACAACACACGCATGGTGTGAAAAATGCTTATAATTTTGGTCAAAAAACATGTTTTCACTACCAAATGAAATAAAATGTGATTTCGAGTTTTTATGAAGTTGTTGATGGATTCATATCGACAATAATACCTTTTTATGAAACGTGTGCAAGTAATACTGCCTACATAATTTTGTTGGTGGAGGTATACATGAAACATGATGATTCATTTTTGGCCGACGCACATAACATTGTCCTCCGCCTTGTTGGGTGGCTCGAGAGGGTGCTTTAGCGGGTGGCTCGAGTGGGTGGCAACATTATGTTTACGTGCTCAATGAACCTTCACCTTAAGTAGTACAGACCTTGGACCTAGGCAGTCGCCCAACCTTCATGGTTTCTAATAGAGAAGAAGTGTTAGACATAACGCTCTGCTCGAATAGAATCAGTCACGAGTTGACGAATTGGCATGTATCAGATGAGGAATCATTATCTGATCATCGCTACATCTTCTTTGAACATTCAAATGTAACTGCGCAGACTTTGCGTTTTAGGAATCCCCGATCAACAAACTGGGAACTCTATATTGAATTGGTTGCGACCAAATTTCATGGATATTCTCCGTCCATTGAAAATCCAAGTGATCTGGATGATGCCGTTGATACTACAACATCCTACATTATGGAAGCTTTTGAAGAAGCATGTCCTCTGCGGTCTGTAAAGACTACAAGAGGGACCCAATGCACAGTGATTTTTTTGCCGATTTTGTGATCGTAATAGAATAGCGTCTAAATCGTTGGTTTTAGCGTTAGTTTGTTCAGGGAAGTTTCTTGATTTGTAAAAGCGCTTCTTTCGATACTAGCGGCCAAATGGCATCGTTCACAAATTACGTAACGCTCTATGGAGAGTAAAAAGTTGGGTCAAACGTTATGACTTAAACAAAATTAAATAAGATAAACATTTCCATGCTAAATGAAGTCTGTAGTTGAGGGAATAAATTAAAAATAATGAAAATGACCATAACGTATCATATGCAGCATGTGTCATATGAAATAACGCAATGAAAATGAGAAAAAAGTCGTAAAACCGCAATTAAATGCATTTTTATGGTTTAACTAGTTAAAACAAAGCAATCAATAAACCGCTTCTGGCCAAAAGTTATTTATGTCATTTGAAAGTCATAAAATAGCCCTTTCAAAATCGCAAATCGCTAAGTGCGTCAATCTGCGTCCAAACTAATGCTATTAGTCCAAAAAAGCCCCATAAAAATCGATTATTTAGAAATAACTATTTTACCATAAAAGATAGCAAGTTGCAATGTTCAGCAAAAACATGTAGTTTTGGTAGATAAACAACTTTGTAGAAGGCACAAAAAATGTCAAAAATGTTTGAAAAAGTTATACTAAAATTTTGATTTTTAAGTGTCATTTTAAGAAAAAACGACATATCTTGTAATGTATAAGAGATAGAAATTTGGTGTCTTCGACAAAGTGTCTTGAATTAACATGTGCTACAACTTTGCTGAAGACACCGACCGTCTATCTTCAACAGATAAAAAAAATATTTTTTTATCTCACTTTTAGGTGATTTAATCACCTGGCCGCGAGTATCAAAAGAAGCGCTTTCACAAATCAAGAAACTTCTCTGAACAAACTTTTTCACTAAAACCAACAGTTTAGACGCTATTCTATTTCGATCACAAAATCGGCAAAAAAAATCACTGTGCAATGGTGGAATTCCGATCTGACTAGACACAGGAAACAATGTAGAAGGAGTTGGAACAGACGCCGTTCAGTTGGATCAGAGTCGTTCAAGTCGGCTCGCAAGGCTTACAAAAAGGATCTTCGTTCTGCTGAACGATCCGGCTGGAAAAACCTTTGTACAAATGTTTCCAGTTTGAGTGAAGTCAGTCGGCTGAACAAAATCCTTGCGAAATCTAAGGATTTCCAAGTGAACGAAATTCGCTTACCTAATGGTGACTTTACTTCTTCCGATGAAGAAGTTTTAGAATGTTTATTCAATACACACTTCCCCGGATGTGTGGACATAGCATCTACGGATGAACCAAATGTCTTTTCATGTAGTTACGAGTCTCTGGCCTCGGCTCGCAGTATCGTAACTACTGAATCGATTCAATGGGCACTTAATAGTTTTACTCCTTTCAAATCTCCAGGAGCGGATGGGATTTATCCTGTTCTGCTCCAAAAGGGGTTTGAGTTGTAAGCAGTTTTGCTACCGGGTATATTCCCAGATCCTGGCGCGATATTACTGTAAAGTTTATCCCGAAAGGAGGACGTGCGTCGTATGAAGAAGCGAAGAGTTTTAGACCAATCAGTCTGACCTCTTTTCTTCTGAAATGTCTGGAACGCATTATCGATCATCACATCCGTGATGTCTATTTGGCAAACATGCCTCTTCATGTGAATCAACATGCTTACCAATCTGGAAAGTCCACTGTGACTCTTTTACGCTTCGGCCAACTCAAGGTCGAAGCTTGTTATCGCATGTCGAACTCAAATTGAGGAACTGAATTCAGTCAACTCTGTAAACCTTGTATGGGTACCTGGCCATTCTTCCATCGCTGGAAATGAATTGGCTGATGAGCTAGCTCGCGATGGAGCATCGCATGACTTCATTGGCCCTGAGCCGGCTATTCCAATTTCGAAGTGCTGGGTGAAGCTTCAGATAAACTCTTGGGCGGCAACTCAGCACAAGCAATATTGGAATAGTTTGGAGTCATGTCGTCAAACATAATTGTACATTACTGAGCCATCTCCAAGGGTGGCGAATTATTTAACAAATCTGTCAAAGCAGAATTGCAGTCTCTTGGTCAGAGCGTTGACAGGCCACTGCCGACTCAACTATCACATGGTAAATATTCAGTGTGCTGACTCATTTGTGTGTGATAGTTGTGACTCCGATTATGGAACTTCGTATCACCTGATATGTAACTGTCCAATTTTTGCGCAAATGCGATTCCAATTACTTGGTAAACACTTATTAAGTGAAACTGAATACAAAAGCCTGAATCTTCAGGACATCCTGTTATTCTTAACCCGCTGTGGTAATGAGCTATAGGCTCTCTTTACGCTCATGCGTTTTGCAGTGCCCTTTTTAAGGCGCTGTTCGAACCCATTGTGGTATGGAGCTATATGCTCTCATTTCGCTTATGCGATCTTCCCTCTTCAAGGGACCCCACTCCTATTTCCTCCCATCTTTCCCTTCCCTTTCCTCTCCCATCGGGTAGATGATGAAATAGGCTCAAATATGGCGATGGCACAAATCTCCCAACTGGTGGGGAACGTGCCTTTGGAGCCGGCCTTCTGATACCTGATACCTGATACTGTGCACGTGCTGTAGCCTTAGGTGCAGGAGCCTCATTGCTTGCAAGCGCACGGGCGCGCTGTACATTGTGAGACCTTTTTTGGTGCGCCTCATTTTTATTGAGATGTGTCTCACTGCAGTCTCATGCGCTCCGTCACATGCGCTGTTTAAAATTCAGCGCAATGATTGAACTGATTACAAAAGTTTTCAACGAGGATCGAAATTGTAACTCTTGGATCGCGAGTCTTCGACCATATCATGTAGGCCATCTAGACGCCTGCATAATGTGGCGAAAATACTTGAAGAAGCTCTTCGTTACTAAGGGGCCGTCCATAAATGACGTAGCATTTTTTCACTGATTTTTTACACCTCCCTCCCCCCTCGTAGCATTTCGTCACAAATGCTGGTACTCCCCCCTAGAAAATACGTAGCATATCGAGCACCCCCCCCCCCCCACTATATTTTTTGGATTTTTTTCCTTAGTGACTAGGTTGAAACAAAAAATTGGAATTGAGAAGTTCAATACAAAGTTTGATATTAACCCCTCTACCGGCAGCTTCATTTTTTACCGCTGAAAAAATATTCAAAACGCAATAACTTTTTTGTTTCGTAATATTTTTGTACCAGTCTTTCACAAGTTTTTGAGAAGCTCTTCTAGTTTTAGAATATGTGTCGATATTGATGATTGGTCGTCTAGATCCGGAGATATTCCAAAATTTCTTGGGGGACCGACGCGTAGCCATAACTCGCGTAAATATCTCAGGCTACAGAATTTTTATCGTATTCTGATATTTACTACTCGAAATGATACATTAATGCGAGTATGTTGTGAAAAAATGAAGCAATTTGGTGCAGCCGTTTTTGAGTAATGAGTATTTATGTTTCCGGTACCACGCTGATCTTGAATACTCTAAAAAACCTCATATCGTATTTTTTAGATTTCTCCAAGAATACTGAACCGATTTGTATGATTTTTTCAGGGTAGCTCCTTATTACCTGGTTTTGTATGGTACACATTTTAATTTTTTGATAAATTGACCAAAAACAAAATGGCCACCAAAGACATTTTATATGGAGAATGTCGATCCCCCAAGGAACATCGAAATATTTTCAAAATTAGATCACCAATTATTAATATCGACACGGATTCTCAAGCAAGAAGAGTTTTTTGAGAACTTGTGAAAAAATATTGCAAAAATATCAAGAAACAAAAAAGTTATCGCGGTTTGAATATTTTTTTGGCGGTGAAAAATGAAGCTGCCGGTAGGGGGGTTAATTACTGATTGAAATGAAAGGATAATATATTCTAACAGTTTGATATACGTAATTTGGAAAAGTTTTAAATAAACATTTTCCTTGGTTTTGGTTTTCCAGTTTCGTATAGACTAAATTATATTACTATTGCTGTTCTTACCATAAAAAACAAGTTTACTATAAAAAATGTGAAAAAAAAAATGATTGGATCGATGAAGCTCGTTACTGTCGAGTTTGGGTCCAATATATTTTATAATATATTGAACAAAAAATTCGTTATATCAGAGGATTGTTTTTTTAAATTATTCGTTGTTAGGAAATAGATTTCAATGAAGATGATCAAGAAAATATACTAATTTGAAATGAATCATCGTTAATATTAACCAATTTCAAATCATTTTAGCAAACAGTGGCCAGATACATAAAAGATTACACTTGAAATATTTGGAATGTTTAGAAAATTTTAGCGATTATTATACAAATACAATAATCTCTATTAATATTTCAGTTGATTTCCATTATCGTTTCCATACTGAAATAATCTTACACAACCTATAATGAAAACGTTAAATACTAAAAATTCTTCAAATTACCAAGTTATCATCAAAATTTAATGATAGGGAAATTTTGTGAACACTCGAATCTATTATCCTCATTAATATTCAGGCTATTCCATCAAGAACTGATATATCAAAACAAATGATGAGTTGATTGGGTGGAGATCTCCTGCAACATTGAAGGCATAATTCACGGAATAAATATCTTGCTTTATATCTTGAAGAAATAAAGCTCCAAAAGAATATATGGATAAAACTAAAACGGCTGACTTTATGTCATGTTAACAAATGGCGAAAAAATGTACTCCAAGTAGTTAGAGCATTGATTTTTAATCAATTCATTAAACTTATTTTGTTTATTATAAATTTATTAATTTGGACACGAATATAGTATAATATTCACATAATTATTTAAGGCTTCAAAACATCTGTTTGATTGCATATATAAAAAAAATATCAAGTTTCATAGATATTTTTTCAATCTTGTCTTATGAATGTTTTGAAGTGTAATCATTATTTTATAACCCAAGTTTATAAGTAAAAAAAAGAAGTTTCATAAAAAATAATTGTATGCATTTTTTTTCAGCGCCTTTCTTTTTACGGACTTGATTCAAAATGCTACGTCCACTAGCTAGGACCCCTCCCTCCCCCTCGTCACACTTCGTCACAAATTCGTGAAGACCCCCCTCCCCCCTAAAAAGCTACGTCATTTATGGACGACCCCTAAGCAGTTGTTTCACAACTTGGATACCGATGGCTAGCCGTAGCGCCGAGCAGCGCATGAGACGAGTCTCCCCGAGAGCACATCACCTATCGCGCGCTTTTAGAATTTTCGTGAGCCTCCGGCTAGCGCAGCACACTAGTATTCCGATGAGCTAAGAGACGGTTTGATAAGAGGCTCGTCAGTACATTTATGTGCTCCTGAGATTTATGTAGGGGAAGGGGTGGTAAAATGAACACCTTAAGGAAATCGTCTTGTTTCTGATAGAAAAACGAGAATATTTTATAGTTCTATCGCACAACATAAAAAATAAGGATGTAATCTATAGCAGCGACATGGATTCAGATTAAAATAGCTAAATTTTTACATATTTTCATCGCTCTCAAAAAGCAATGCAAATGTTCATTTTATCTGCACTATGTGGGTAAAATGAACAGCGGTTGGTGGTAAAACGAACACCATGCAAAAAACATGAGCAAAACAAATATTTCTGAAAATTTTCATTGCCCCACCGAAAATACATCCATTAATGATTGTAACCCATTCAAAAATAATTCTAAAGGTATCAGATTTGACATCATATCATAACCAGTGTTGTGAAAAACTCAATTTCTCACAACTCACGCTTGAGATTTATCATGCGTGAGTTGTCAATCATGCAACTCAGCAGTCAAAAAATCATGGATGAGTTGGCTCAACTTTTTGACTCATTGTCTCGTATTTCCACAGTTTACTCACACATGGCATTAATTTATTGTTAGTCTGATAAAATTATAGTAATTCTTTCTAACGTAAACAACAACATTCGGGTTTCACAAGTTTTTGCCGGGTTTTGCGACTGAATCATTTTTTACGGTTTGAGTTGATTGAGTTGATTTTGCCTCAAAATCTCAAGCGTGAGATTTGCGAAGCAGATCTCTAATGAGTTTGCTCTCACGGGAGAGCGTATTGATTGAGATTTTGAGTGTGAGTCTATCAACACTGATCATAACGATATTCACCTCACTGAAAAACCTCAAGTCTTTCGAGCTAAAAGTTACGTCAGTTCTAATTTTCAAACGTGGTTTTCTAAAATCTTAGTTTTCGTGGATATTTTCGCTTCAATTGACCTACGTATCATCTCGAACACTCAGATTTATGCTCAAAGTCGTCCGTGCGTGATAAAAAATCATTAAAATTTGTTTTTTCTCAGTAAAAGGCACGGTGTTCATTTTACCACCACTTCCCCTAACTCTAAAACTGATTATTTTGTAAAATACAATCTTTTTCGCACGTAAATCTTTTAACAACGTCAACTTTCAATTGAAGTCGTCTGACGTTATTTCCATTTAATTATTTATATTAAAAACACATGACCACGTGAGCGGCTATTGGATCAGTAGGTATTGTTATGTTTTCGAATAACCGATCCTATAGAAACTATTAGAAGAATGTCTCAAGAAATTGATCCAGGGAATCCTTCAGCAGTTCAATGCTGATAACTCAATTAATTTACACATGGATTACTCAAACACTGCTCCCCAAGCTTTCATCTAGTGATTCTTCCCCTGATTTTTCCAGTTGTTGCTCTAGAAGCGATCAGATACTTAAGACACTCTTACGTGCTTATTCCATAGGTTATCCAGGATTTCTTCTCAAATTCCTGAAATAAAAATCTTCTAATAATTTTTGCTTCAAAGATTCCTTGTGGAATACTTTCAGGGACTCCTTCAGGCATGAATGATTCCTTAATCTCAAATCTACCTGTTATACGAATAGAAATTCAGACAATATGGAGGTGAAAAGTGAGGTTACGGGTCGCCCCTGTTAGAGATCCCTCCAACACTTCCATCATCAATTGGTTGGTGTTAAGTCAGACTGGACGGAGATGGTTTCAGGTAAACGTACTCCAAGTATTCGAGATAACAATACAATTGTTTTATTTGCTGTAATATTGAAATTAAACAACTTGATGTGACATGTGTGTCAAAATAGCTTTGGGAGCCCCAGAATTTCTAGAGTTCTTGAATTATTTCTACAATGCCAAAAATCCTAGTTAGGTCTGTCTGAACACTGACCAATTTACCTAGGATTTTGCCCAGAAACTCCCCCATCGATTTTTAAGAGATTATTAGAGGATTTTTCCTGGAAATCCTTGAACACTCCAACGATAGGAGGTAGTATGAACTAGCAAACAGCGTTAAAACGCACTGAAATAAAACTTAAAAGAGCTTCTGCTCCAGTGTTTTTTTTTTTTTTTTTGAAAATTTTTCCAGCGATTTTATTTCAAGACTTCCTCCAGAGATTTTTCCGTTTGTTTTCCACCAATTTTTACAGTTCTACCTCTAGGAAATCTTCCTGAAATTCCTACAGAATTTCTTCCAAGATCATCCACATAGGTTTCCTATCGATATAAATGCGTTTAAGTTTTTTTTTTGTACATGTCGATTTTTCCCATTATTCTTCCACCAAATTTGTGGTGAATTTTTTTGAGAGGAAAACAATCATAATCGTTTTATAAATTTTCAAAACCACTTATCGCTATCTGGAATGTAGTGAAATGATTTTCATACATTTTTTTATGAATTGGACGAAAAAAAACAATTCATAAAAAATTGTATGAAAATCATTGAATTGAATGATGGATTCTTGAGCATTCATCAGCGGTATTTCGCAGGAATTCTATCAAGATTTATTCCAGAAAGTCAATTACAACTCTATCAATTGTTCATTAAATTCAACCACACTTCTTCTTCTTCTTGATATTAACGTCCCCACTGGGGCAGAGCCAACTTCTCAGCTTAGTGATATTATGAGCACTTCCACAGTTATTAACCCATATCCGCCCAGCGTCCTAAAAATAGGACAGAAGCCCGGAACGCCCAGCGTCCTATAAATAGGACAGTACTTGTAGTGCAAATATCTTGAAAATAAAGAGGTTTAGGAGAAAACTGTCTTCTGCAAAGTTGATCACAGGACTGCTGACTTCCACTTGGTAACTATTTTAATTCAGAATTAACTCACCAGGTGGCGCACAGATGCCAACAAATGTCGCATTTATAACCAACATATGAAACAACTTTCCAGCGTACAAATATTTGCTTCGTTTATATCTCAGTCCAGCAATGAGATACAAAATTGGTGTCTTCGACAAAGTTGAACAACTAAATAATACCTTTTCGCATAGAACCTTATAAATTCGGAAAACACTCCCAAGATGGCGCTAGTGAGCCAAAACTTTATTTATTTATATCTTAGTCCAGTAATGAGATACAAAAATAGTGTCTTTGACAAAGTTGAATAACTTAATAATACCTATTCGCATAGAGCCTTATAAATTCAGAAAACACTCCCAAGATGGCGCTAGTGATGATGATGATGATATAGGCTGCCATCTATTGTAGCAAGGTATCCACCGGTAGCAATGGCCTATTCTAACAAAACAATTTGTTCAAGATTGTATGACTATTCGTATTCAATCATACTCCTGTCTGAAGGGCCAAAAACGAATGGCGGACCCGTAAGCAGAGACACTTACGCGAAACCCGCAAGGAAAAAGAATCTCCTTCCAAAAGTAAGTTCACACGAACAGTCGTACAATCAAGCCCTTGCTTGTCAGAAAGACCCAATAGATGGGAAGAAGAGCCCGCCCTTTTTTCCACGAAATGTTAGCGATAGGAAGTTGACAGTTTCACTCTTCCTATCCATCTCGCTTCAATCGGGTGCCCTGATGGTCCCACCCAACCCAAAATGCATATAACATTGGAAATATCATCAAATAACAAAAGTCATCATGGAAAGATCTCACCGGTTTTTTTTATCCTTGTTGTATTTTGAAGCTGGTCGTCGCAACGATGTCGTCGAACTATTTCACCGTTAGCTATAAAGTATCATTTATGCGAAACTGTTCAAAAACCGAGAAAAAAAACAAACTTCCTCTCCTCCGATAAAGCGATACGAAAATCAAATCCACTTGTTGGGCTTCTCAAACTGCACTGCCCGAAAACCGAAAAAAACTCCCATTCCGACGAACCGAAAGCCAAAAAAAAAAAACACTTCTGCTATGCGAAAACTGTACCCGCTTGCTGGGCTTCTCCAAATGAAGATCAAACGGTAGAGTTGCCAAAATCGAACGGGCACTGTATTAAATTTGCAACACTCCAATTGAACACCACTGTACATGCCCAGTTTTCTAATCGTACCGTCATCTTGCTCATACCCGCTTCTCTTTCCCGCTTCCGAAAGATCACTTTAATCAGTTGGTGTGGGTAAGACTCGCAAGCGAAAATTCTCCACACGTTCACCTCTCTCACCACACCACATCCACCCGTCCTACCTTTCACTACCACTACTACTGAGACCGCGTTCACTCATACACTAATCGCTTCCCCCGCGCATGCTGTCGCCAATCATTTTTTTTTTTTTTTTTTTTTCACAGCAATTCATCTTTTTTAAATTCTAAATTATTATCTTTTAATCCATTTTCCAACTGAAATTTAACTTGCACTCGCGACTTTGCTCTTTTCTGCGTTCGGATATGTATTTTTCGTCGATTTTACTTTGATATTTCCACATTTTTTCACAATTTTAGTACCACGTTAAAAATGCACAACACTGAGAAAAATCTACACGTCAAGGTCGTGTGTTTTACCTATAGATTTGCGCAATGAGGAAAACCACATGATTTGAGTGTGGTAGCCATATGGATTTCATCATTGATTTCACGGTATAATAACATGTGTATCAACATTAGGTTGTCATGTGAAACAAACATGAATTTCCAAATATTAAATCATGAAAACCAACTGATTTGCTTATTGAATTCGAAATGTAGTAGCTTTAGATAGTCATATGTGATAGAACATAAATGTCAAGGGACTGAAAGAAGAAATTTGGTAGAAAAACTTTTGCTCCCCAAAATATTAATCCGAGGCTCCTCTGCTTGTCGCAAGCTCTCTTGATTTTTTTTTCAAACCCGTGAGCCAGCAACAAGCGGGGCGCCGCAAATCCATAATTTGGGAAGCCAGGGATAAGCATATTCCATTTTTTTCGAAACTGAAAGCCAGGAAAATCTGTTAGTGGAATCCGATTTTTCTACTAAACTATAAATTAATCAATGTTTTCTTATAGAAAGGTAGAACTCTCGTGTATCGGTCAACTTCACTAATAAAAGAAAAATCGAATTCACAAATTTTCATCTAACACTTTCAGCTTCAAAATTTGCTTCATCTCTTTGGAAGCATGATGATGACTGTCGTTCGACACGAGGTCCAACCGCAATTCAGTTCACTATGCATCCCATGGGTTGATCACAAACAATTTAGAAGCTTTGAACATGGAAATCGATAGCATAGCTCATGGATTTCATCATAACAATCTCATTGCGCAAATCAATGAATCGACCAACTTGAACATGATGATTATGACACAAGATAACCATAAGCAAAACACACTGAATCCGTGTTGGAGTGATGATCTATGCGTCCATAGGTTGACACATACGAATCTGAAGAGAAAGCTTCGGGAACTTATGTGGAAAAAATATGGAATCCCTGTTGTCGGTTGATGAATCAATCCATGAAGCAAAACACAGGAATTTAATGTGTAACACACAAGAAGTTTGCAAGAAAATCATAGCAAATCGATATGGACGTTCATGAATCGATCCATAATTTTAAACACACAGAATGAGCGTGTGGATTTTTATCAGTGAACCTTCCCTCTGCCAGGGTCCTCCGTTAGTCCACACTCCCAAGATGGCGCTAGTGAGCCAAAACTTCATTTGCTTATATCTTAGTCCAGTAATGAGATACGATAATGGTGTCTTCGACAAAGTTGAACAACTAAATAATACCTTTTCGCATAGAACTTTATAAATTCGAAAAACACTCCCAAGATGGCACTTGTGAGCCAAAACTTTATTTGCCTATATCTTAGTCTAGTTATGAGATACAAAATTGGTGTATTCGATAAAGTTGATCAACGAAATGAGAGCTATTCGCCTGAAACCTTATTTGTTCGGAAATCACTCCCAAGGTGGCGCTAGTGGTCAAACATTTTATTTTTTTATATCAGTCCAGCGATGATATTCGAAATTGGTGTCTTCGACAACAGTGTTCAACTAAATGGGATCTATTCGTCCAGAAACATAGTGAGACCTTTTCGCCTGGAAACTTATTACTTCGGAAATCACCTAAATGGCATTACTGGGCACACATTTTATTCGCTTATATATCAGTCCACTGATTAAATCCAAAGAAAGCTATTCGCCTAAAACCTTCTTAGTTCTGAAGTCATTCTCATGATGGCGCTAGTCGGCAAATATTTTATTTGCCTATATTGAAGTCCAGTGATGAAAAATTTGGTATCTTCGAAAACGATGATCAACTAAAGGAGATATTTTCGCTAAAAAAAACATATTAGCTGGGAATTGCTGTTATGTGCGAAACATCAAGGAAACAACCAATAAGAAATCGGTCTGATAATAAATTGGTCTGCCTAGATCAAAACAATGGATACTTACTATCAAATTGACTTATTTATCCATGAACTGAACTTCAAGGGTGAAGGGCGGCTGTCAAATTGAATTGAATAACCGCCAACCTAAGTCCAGAACCAGTTTTATGGCTTAACGTGGAAAAGTAAAAATTATTATTCGCAAAATTACAGGTAATGAATGCGCTTGAAAGATATTGTTTGCAACGCTTCTGCAGTGCGTTGTTGCCAATTGAATCATAAAATTCTACTAAATTCCCAAAATGAATGTTTTCGAGAAAATTGATTACGCCTTCACCATTGTTTGGTCGTTACTTTTTAGAACCAGCGACACGTTAAGGTAGCAGTAAAGATCCTTCTTTGCTGAACTCACTCGGTGCAAGAATTGTGACATTTGAGCGGGCACGCTTCCGTATGCTCCCCATGTATTCTGGCCTAATCTAGGGTCAAAAATCTTGGACCGCGTGGATTCGGTTCTATCGGTGTATAAGATCATATGCATCAGTGATGCAGTAACTTCAACATTATAGACGTATAATGTTGGCTTCAAATATTCATGTCTGTAATGCATGTAATAGTTGGAGTCCAATATTTGTCTGTCATTGGACTGAAGGACTAACTTTTGATTAGCACTGACAAAATTTTGATATTGCCAAATATATATTTCGATCGCTGTCAGATCCGAGCCACATTGTATACTAATAATTTGACCCAGAAAAAATATTTTGATAGTTATGTTTTCATTATCAGCTGGCAAGTTTTACAAAATCTTTTGAAGACTTTTCTTAAACATCTGTAAGTTTTTTTAAAATCAAAATATTTGACGCAAGATTTTATTCTGTTTTTGGTATAAAGGGTGTAAGTGTGCATAATTGTACATGTACATGTAGGGTAAGTGTTCCCTTAGTTGTGGGTGTTCCTATAGTTGCGGTAGTGCCGTTTTCACTGATTTCATTATATTAGTCACATAACCGACACTGCCACCCGACGTATTAGCTTGTTGATACACGGAACAGTTGAAAAGAGTGTTCAAATTGCTTTGAAACTGATGAAATATCACTAAAACTGCTAAAGCTTTTCTTACTTGTACCAATAGTTGCGGTAAAGTGTTCCTATAGTGGAGGATTCCATAAGAAAACAACGGATACCGCAACTATAGGAACACAAATTAAAAATATACCGCAACTAAAGGAACAGTGTACCAATAGTGGAGGTATTATTTTTCACTGACATGCCGTGGATTACTGCGATGAAATCATTTTTCTCATTAAGTCAATGGTTGTTACTTCCCGTTACAATATTAACATGTACATTAATTGGGCTTCTTGAATTTAGTTTAAATGAAGTTCAATCGTGCTTAGTGCCTCCACTATTGGTACATCTACCCTATGAAAATGTATGTATGTCTGTATCTTACTTACGTGGTAGAGCAGAAAATTGAATTGAAGTCTCTAAATGATTTAGTTCTGGCATGCATCTTTCGCCTCTGAAATTTGTATTCTTTATGTTGCAATATCTTTATCAGGGTACGTCCATTAATTACGTCACGCAAAGTTTTGCCATATTCATCCTCCTCAATTTTTCTCTATATCACGCTTTTTGTATGGATTTCAATTTTTATATGACTAGTCACGTTTCCTTGTAACCCCCTTTTTTCTCTTCTGTACGTGACGTAATTTATCAACTACCCCTCACCTGCAGTTTTTTTCAACTTGTTTACATTGTAATGGGTCGAAGAGCATGAAAATATATTTGATTAATCTCGAAAATAAACTTATAGAGCATCTAGATATGGACGACACACTTTCAAGAATTTTTTTTGGATCCCCACCATAGACTTGAAATTTTTTGGTGAAATAAGTTTTATATTATGGGAATACTACTATGAATAACAAAAACGTAGCTGAATTTCAATTGTGAGATACCTTGGGCGTTAACGGGTTAACTGAGAGCTTTCTTTGCCAAAGTTGCCATTTTCACATTCGTATATCGTGTACCTGCCGTAGGACGATACTCTATGCCCAGGAAAGTCAAGGAAATTTCCATTGCGAAAAGATTCTGGACCAAACCCAGACACCTTCAGCACGGCTTTGCTTTGTAGCCGCGGACTTAACCACTCGGCTAAGGAAGGCCCCCTAACCACACTAAATTCCTCCAGAATGTTTTGCAGCATTTCACCCAGGACTTCCATCCTCCCATTTCTGCAAAAAAAAAACTCGAGTAGTTTTTCAAGTAAAATACCAATGTATTTTTCGAAAGTTAATCGAGGGTTTGGCATCAGCAAGTACTTCAGCAATCACTCTAGTATTTCCGCCGATCATTTATACATTTATACACAAATCATTTCAAGGATTCCATTAGACGGTTATCAATTAATTTCTTGAGAAAGTCCTGTAGGACGTTTTACATGAATTTTTACTATTTTCTACATTTTGTTATCTTTGCTGAAGCCTGAAGGTAAGACTTCCTCAAGAGAGCAGGAGTTATTTCAAATAAAAATCCCTTTAAAATTTTCAGTATAAACTCATTAGAGATTTCCTTAAGCAATTTCTCAAACTAAATTCAAAAGTTTCTCTTGAAATTATGTGTGCATGCAGTCCTACAGAAATCTTGAATGACATTTTGGAGGAAGTCTTAAGAGGATGTTCTTAAGATTTCCTCCAAAATGTGATGAAGGAGGTTTCGATGATGAAATTTTTGAAGGTTAAAGAGAAATTTCGGAGGAAATACTAGCAAAGTCCATGAAAGATCACTGGAGGACATAGGATCTTAGTGAGAAATGGTTGAAAAAAACTTTGGAATGATATAATTTCTAAAGTAATTCTTAGAAAAGTTCCAGGATGAATTCAATGAAGTCACTGGAAATGGAAGCAGTTACAAGTGTATGCTTTGGAAAAAATCCAAAATGCCCAAAAATTATTGGATATACTCCCAGCGACATCACTGGTCGATTTCTTTTATAGACATTCCTGAAGATCTTTTGGATACATTCCTGGGAATGACATTATTGGTCAAATTCACGACATAATTGTTTTTTAATAAATTGGTTCAGATTAAATATTTTGAGGAGCTGCTACTAGAAATAAAATGGATAATTCTGAAAAAAGAATATCTGAATCAATGTTGTATACCCAGAGCCGTAGCGTGGCCTCACAGCGCCCTTGGCAAACCTCCCGTTGGGCGCCCCAATGATGCAATTTTGTATGTGATTGAAGCACTTGAAGTTTTCGTTGAACATCCCAAGTAACCATGCGGCTCAAGCTATTATTCATGCATATATATGGTGTACATAAAGCTAGCATCTACTGTATAGCTACTTTAAGGTGTTAAAAGGCTTCACAAAGGTCGAGTAAATTTTATAAAATATAACACAAAAATGCCTGTAGAGGGGCCCTTTTCCACTTTAAATAAACTTTAATTGTAGTTATACAGTATTGCTAGCTTAACGTATACCGTTTATATGCATATATTGCAGTTTTTGCTTGGGATACTAGACAATTTCCATAAAGATCCTTTTTGAAATACTATGACAACTCTTAAATGAATGCATATATTAATTTGCGACTCAAGCATTCACTAATTTAGAGTTCATTAATATAATTAGTAAATATCAATGAAACGTGTACAACACAGTTCTTCTTGAAAACTGTGTAAGTTTTTATAAAATATGTTTTGAAGAAATTTGTAAGAAATCTACTGTTCATGAGGCACTTCTGCGGAAACAATTGAGCATAGCATTGAAGAAACTCGTCTTAAAATCAATAGTTTTTATATTTAATTTCTTAAATACATTTTTTTTTATTTCTTGACATTGTTAATTAAATTATCATTTGTTAAAAAATGCAAAGGCTTCTAAATATTTTGTAATGATTTTGCCTAACAACTCCATAAGAAAACATTTTTTTAGTTGTTTTCGCAAGAGTCTACCAATAAGTGGAAGCAAATTCGTCAAATTCTTAGAATAAAATGCAATAAAAAACTTTTTATCAATTTTTTAGTGGAATCAGAGGAAATAATAAGATAATATGTGTTTCGTTATACCATTTTGAAATTTAATTCCTAAATAGTAACATGGAAAAATATGAATTTGTTTTATTAGTTAATTAAAAGTTCATGGAATTTGCAACGAATTTATAAGCATACCTTACTCAATAGCCTTGTTTCTGTGATACTCGTGTTAGTAATTTACTTACAGAAAATTACAACTGTTCTAGAATCTCCAACACTTCCCCTTCTTGGTTGAATTTCAGAAATGGTATTTAATGTGATCTATAATTTATTAATGCTAAATCATCTCCAGCGAATCAAAAAAAAAACTATAGTCGGTCAGCGTGGAATATGTTCATACTAGGGAAAAAATAAATTCAATCTTTTTAACTCATGTTTGCTTATCACTGACACGAAATTCTCTGAAAATGTTGTTTTGGATTCTGTAAGAGTTCCTCCCACGTGTAGAAATTTTTGAATATTCTGCCCAGCTGCACAGTGATGTCACGGCGGGGAAAAGTTAAAAATAACTTTCACTAACAATTCTGAAAGTATTTTTGTATTTCTCTTCTAAATTCAAACCCAAAATTTTTTGAAGTGTAAATAAAAACTGATTTTTTACATTTCCTCAATGAACGTTATCAAAATTCTTGTGTTTGTGCTCCCTAATAAAATGTATGGGGAATTATAATCAACTTCGACTAAATTTTCAAATGTGAGCACACACTTGAATACATGCTCCGCTTAAACTATACATTTTTATACCAACCTTCAGAAAATCAAAGGTTCATCTTGAGCAAACTTGCACACCATAATTTTCGGTTAGTTGAGGAATTTAGGTGCTACAAATGGCCAAAATGTTTAAATAGATCCAATGAACATTCTTGTTTAAATGTTGAAACAACATTTACAAATCATTTGAAAAATTCTAATGCAAATAAGTTGAAGGTCTTTGTATCATGTTTTGTTGTTGCTTGGCTGATGCGTCATATAACTTGACAGATATGATGATCATGATGATGATGAGGTTATCATGATCAAAGAAGAGTCTATCATGCGGTTAAAATAAATAGTTTCAGACGGCAATTATCTGGTCATTCATAGTAAGGGATCTTCATTTGGGCATGAACAATCCATTTCAAGACTTTCTATACCATTTGTATGGAGATAAATCACTGTGAGCTGTAATGAAAGGCCTGTTCAAGATTATCTGTCATAATGATCTACCGTACTCTGAGAACCCTGTTCAAGATGCTCTTACGCTTTCAAAAAGACTGTTTAATTCTTATCAAGTTTATTTGAATAATTTTTTTTATTTCCAAGAGAACCTCCAAATAAATACCACAAACTTGATTTTTGCTCAAACCAGTTTAAATGGCTATTAAAAACCATTAGAGATTAAGCAAGTAACCATGACGTTAGAATTTGAAATAAATGTATGGGAATCATCCAAAATACTGAAAAGTATTTGAAAGCGATTCAGGAATTGTTCAAATTTTCCATTATAATGTTGAAAAAATTCTGTTGGAAATTTGTTTTAGGAGGCGCCCTTATTTAATAAATGCCTTTCAAAATTAACAAAATACGCATTTTGGCGCCCCCCAATGGCTGGCGCCCTTGGCGGATGCCAACCTGGCCAACCGCACGCTACGGCACTGTGTATACCTTATAGCAATCGTACAGGTGATTTCTATAAGGTTTGATTAGATAAATTCAAGGTGGAATTTATAAAAGAATCTAAAAAAATCAACAAATATGGTATATACCAGTAAAGGGCAAACATTCATTAATGCATCCAGTGTTTCATTCAGAAATGCCATAGACAATTGCTGCATTAGTTGTTCTTTTTTTTAATTGTTTATTTGATAGACTCATTTGTTTACTACTAAACTCTACGGAGCCGAAATCTGGCAGAATAATTTGTAATTCTAAAAATACTAATCATTGAAAGCGGGCATTAGTTGTTATAACGTATAACAAAATTTCTTGTAACAATTCTCACAGTTAGTTTCCCAGGATTTCCACTATTGATATTCTCAATCGTTCTTCACACGAGCCAAACTTTTTTGGGAGTCTTGCACAAACTACAGTGATACCTCCATGAGTCGATGTTCCATGACTCGATATCGACTCATGGAACCATACTAAAAACAAAATTTCATGGTTACTATGATGGTCCCTAGAAGCAGCTTTCCAAAGGATTGCTGTTCCATGACTCGATATTTCCATGAGTCGATGGTCCCTTCAATATCGACTCATGGAGGTTTCACTGTATGTCACGCTTCACTTTGCATGAGAAACCATGAAAACCTTATCGTGTCTGCCACTCTCCGTAAGATTAAGTACGACGTTTAATTTGTTTATCAAGCTTTCTGCTGATTTTGTTTTGTTGAGTCGTGGGTAGGACAAACCCTCGACTGTCCTACCCAGGCGCACGAGTCTTTTCAGGGATTCCTCCACAAAATCCTTCAGAATATTAGCTGTCCATAAAATCATAACTGTCCCATATGGGCCTTTTTTCATCTGACATTCATGTTTCAACTTTTTTTTAAGACACTACACGTTAATGCTTCCAGTGGGCTATTTGCCCTTTGAAGGAAGCACAACACTAGACAACGGACTAGCCTGCAACGCCCATATACTTTACTAGCCTCTATAGCCTCTCTTTTTTCCAAACAATCCTTGAAAACTTCAATCTGTGTAGGTCCTTGTCCGTTATTTTACTACTTCACGATTTTTTTCAGTATTTCCTCCAATATACTTACAAGACAATCCTTTGATGGTTTTCATGGGAATATTCAGAAAGAATTTGTGGATAAATTTCAGAAGAAATAGTAATTCCACTTAGACCTTGAACCTGGGTTGATCTTATGAGTAAACGTAGTTTACGGCTTAAGCAAAGGTGAAGCAATCGGCCCTAACACCCATTTCTCTCATTGTGAGTGAGTGTTGATCCCATTGACTTATCTTATTTTATTTTGTAGAATACAGGAATGTTCCTCCGTGGCAAAAGCGACATATTCCTCTACGAATATCTACAAGAAGTCTGTGGCGATGGACTGATGCCATTCATGTTTCAGTATGAACGTGAGTATTTATTTTTACATACGAAGGAACCTCGTGATGTCATGTTCAATTCTTCTTCCCCAAATCCAGATTACATTGAAGCCAAACATCAGAAATTACATCGCTTACGCGAGAAAGCCAACCAGAGCAAGCACTGTTACCGGATACCTCCAAAACTACTGCTCAACGTCCATTCCAAACCCTGCCACCTGAAACCCCCGCCAACGATCCACGATTTCTTCCCGGAGCGAAACGAGAAGCAATTCCCACAGTCCGGTCAAGCTCCGTCGTCGCGATTCAATTTCCGCTTTGCCGGTTGCCGACCGGTGGCGCTGAAGTCGAACAAGGCTCGCCACACCACCGGTGGCCGATCGTCTTCAATTTTTGGAATGGGTGTCGCGCAGGAAAACAACGACCACGGTCGTGATGGCCTTGGCCATCAGCAGTCGCTGAAGCAGAATGCCGGATTGCTGCGGGGTTTCCAGGCGAAGGTGGTCATCGCTAGGAGGAAACTGCTGCGCCCGGATACCAATCAGTACCGTCCCAGGCGGGTGTACTGTCTGGGATCTACGAATCTGTAGAGTACCTAGCTGTTGTCATAGAATAGTGATTTGATCATCTATAAGGTAGGTTACGAAAAAAATTGTGTTGTACCCATACAAGGTGTGATGTTAAAGGGAATCTATAACAGCCGAACCTCCTTGAAAGGATTCCTTTATGCATTTGGTCGTTTAATTCCATCACCCATCTCTCAGACCTGCTTGAAAAAGCGATAGTTGCTTTCAGTAACCGTTCAAAAAGTTGGGCTTTCAGCGGGGTCGATCCACCGTATACTAGCTGATTCGAGTAACAAACATCCTCAAGTGGAATAAGTCTCTCGCCAAAATCTCTACAGTGAAGTTGTCTGATTTGGGAAAAATAATCGACTACGTTTGGTACAGGTAGCCTGGTGTACGACTGCAACGATATAATCTAGATGGGCTTTTGATGAAAATCATAAAAAAATACCTTTCAGACAAGACTTCAATAGAGTCATTCCCCATTCGCAGTTGTTCCACAGCCTATTCAACTCGCATACGTTTAAGCTCTCAAACGATGAAATCTGCCGACGACATCTTAGTTATCCACAGCGGTAGATTCACAAGAGAGCTCTAGCGATGACTACCTGAACATCTGGAAGATCTGGACTGAGATTGGAGAATTTTAAAACCACCTTCTGTAAATCAACGGTGTTACATTCCGATTATCCTGGCTCGATCATGGACAGCAGGATCCTCTTCGGGCAACTGGTCGACAAGACGGTCACCAAATGTAACATCTTGTACTTTACCCCCTTTTCGACTTAGAGCATCTGAGGAATAAACTTGCTACCAGTCTGGATGCAATGCACCTAAATCTTTTACCTCAAGGTTTCTCATTCGGAGATCCACAAACCCCTAGGAATACGTGACGACTTCTCAGGGGGTCCGCGAAGCCATTGTAAATAAGTTTGTGGATTATGTTATCTCGCTTGTCTTGCAAAACAATTAAATCATTTCTGGTGGAGTTCAAAATTCGAGACAACTCAAATATTTAAATAAAATGACTCGTTTTGTTGTACCATCAGTGCACCAGATTCCGCTCATTTAAGGGAAGTTACGTGTTTAAATGTTTAACACAAAATAACTATTGTGTCGATCAATATTATTTTTATGCCACAATGTAGCTCCATGTATAAGCAATCAGCGGCAAAATAAAAAGAATTTGAAAAACTTTCATAAAAAAATGTTTAATTGTATTTGTTACTGCATCTAAGTGTTCCTATTTCCGCTCACGGTAAACAGATTTCGTGACGAATTTACTAAAAAGAGCATTATCTTAAATTTAATTATTTATCTTGATATTTTTAAAGGTCAAACCATAGCTCTTACTGCAATAAAGAAGGCTGTATACTAAAATCGACATTTCTCTAAAATTTTGTTTAATTTTTTGAATGAGCGGCTATTGGAACATACAAAAATACCTAGTGGCCCAATAACCGCTCACGAGGTATTGTGTTTTCAATATAAATAAATATTTTATCAAATGAAAATAATGGCAGACGACTTCATTTGAATGTTGCTAATATTGCTAGAATATATCCGTGTGAAAAATGTTGATGAGCGGAAATAGGGGCATGAGCGGATACCGGTGCACTGATGGTAGTTTAATCTACATAATTTTCGATCAAATAATTACGATTTCATTCCCTCAATAAGAGTTTACCTTCACGATTGGTTAGAAATAAAAATGGGTTGAAGGGGTTTTGGTCAGGTGGTTACATGCCATTCTCCCGCGGGTGTCGAAGAAGTCATGGTTCAAAGGGATGACTTGAGACAAAACTCTATCGAAGTAATGTGCCGACTAATATCCAATCACTACTCGTTGCGCTCGCATTTCCATCGAATAGGTCTTGCAGAGAGCAATCGATGGGGTTGTGTACAAGGCTACCAAGCCATCAACCATGATGTGTGATACTGCCCCGATTACGGATTTGCCAGATCTGATTTATGCTTACCGCGAGACGGGGTGAATAGAAAAAGTGGGGCAAATAGTAACAAAGCGACCTGCATTGAAAATGATGAAAATGATATAATGATAAACTTTTAAAACTGAATGAAATCTATTTTTCTTCATTATTTCAATAGCAACAGAGTACCAGTAGACTATTTTCAAATTAAAAATTTTGCTAGATTTCTCATAAAAAATTGAGAAGAAAATATTGAAATCTCAATCATATTTGATAGCTTGAAACATCCCCCATTTTTACCGATTTCTAATATGATCAAAAATTTGAATGTTTTGAATGTTTTTATTTTTTTTTCACTAAGTAAATACATTTTGATATTTCTTCAAGGTGTACTTGAAAAAGTGTTTGTTTTTCCATTAAAATGAAAAAAGTATTGATATTTACTGAACAGTGTTTCTACTCGCCCCATCGCGGGGTGAATAGAAACATACAACATTTTCATAAATCTTTTTTATTTTTGAACTAAGTTGATGTCCCTGTTTTATTAAGAATTTAGTCAGTCTGTTTGTCTACATGATTCCCCGTTTTTCGTTTGTCCGCCTTGTTCCCCTCGAAACCCGTATGTTTGTACCGTTACAGGTTATAATATCCAATCTTCGTTAATCAGCATCATCATCATCTCAGTGCACCTAATTACATTCTGCTGCAGAAAAACAGTGAAAAGACCCTCAAATCCCATCCTTTTTTTAAATATAATGGTATTGCCTACCTCTGCCAAACCGTTTCCCTAACCACTGCCAACTAACATAGTACAATAAGAAGCAATCGTAATTTTGTAATACAAATCCGTCGAATTCGGCTGCATTATGCCTGATGGCGCTTGAGCCTGTTAAATAAATGATAGAATAAATAAAATACGGGATTACAAATTGAAAATGAAACTCACCTCGTTCCTAGAGGTATCCATAAGAAATTGTTGGCACATTTGGTACCTTTGGTTTTACCTATTGTCATTTGAAAATTACTTTGCGAGAACAGTGTGAATTCAGTTAACATCCTTGGAATTATCCTAAAAATCATTCAAATCCTGTGGAAACCTTTTGGTATGATTCTCGAAGAAACCTTTATCATATTCTTAGGAATATCTTTGACGCTTACCATTCTCGTTGTAATGTAGTAGGAGGGCTCATTGAAGGAACCCATGTTGATGTTCCTTTGAAAAGTAAGAGGTTGTTTCCGTGATACGACCGCCAGGTTGACGTTGAGAACGTTAGCTTCTTTCATTTTCTGGTTTGAGACCGTCACGAGCTCATGACAGATTTGTATTGCTAAAAGTCTAATCAATTTTCACACTTTTTTTATTCTCCATTTACTTAACTCTTTGAGCTCTTATTCGCCAGCTTGGGCATCACCAGAGCGAATTCAAATTAGACAGTTGTTAAATCTATTGGTGTATTTTCCAGAGAGAAGTTCATTATTCTTTGCCGTTCGTCGATCGTCATGTTATCCAGGTACATTAGAGCATGTTCGCTCAGAAGAGGGTCAGTTGTCAGTCCGCTTTCAGACGGCCATGGTGTTGGACGGGTGGAGCTCGTGTAGTTTTTTAGCGGACTGACGAAGATTTTTTTTTTGTTGGGGGGGGGGGGGGGGGGGCTGGGAATCAAACCTATGACGATCCGCTTATGAAGCGAACGTGTAGCCAACTACGCCACGTTGCCCCCCCCCCCCCAAAGATCGAGGTATTCACACTATTTGTTGCATGTCAATTGCGAAAAAATGCTAAGCAGAGCGGCAACGAAAATTGAGCGAGGAAGGTGTAGCTCAATACACACCAGAGTAAAATTCCATCAAAAAAGACGTTGTTCCAGTTGAACGTTAGGTCTACGAATGATTCACTAAGATTGGTTGTTTTAGTGGGTTCCGAAGCCAGTTTGAGGTTGAGGTACTTCTCCATGAAGTCCGCGAACTCCATGTTCTTTTGTTAGCTCATATCGATGTTTGGCTTGGTCCTTTTTAAACTCGAAGAAGATCCACGCCATAAAGAACTTCTTCTGATACATCATACCTCTACATCTACCAGTAGTGCTCGACAATTCATTATAGTGATCTCGGCAGCGCATATATCACCATAATTATCTGACAAGCCCAGCCATACATCATAACAGGTGCAAATATTAATGCAACCTGCAGGGAATCAACAGTGTTTGTCGGATCGTGTGTTATGAAGTTTTTTTTTTGTGTTTAAGAATATTTATTTCTATGAAAATAATGAAAAATTTAAAAATCATGTACGATGTCTGCCGTTATACGCATAATTGTCCCATGTTCCAAAATATGCAATCGAGAAAAACGCGTTTAAAGATTTTAACACATTTAGGCCTCGTATTGACCAGGTATGTGGTAAATTAAATTAAAATCTTTACAACAGTATAAAGAATAGCGTGTTCATTAGAGTCAAGAGTTTTTATTATGGGAATAAAGTAAATTTAGCTACGAAATTCAAAGTGGGACTGTTATGCCTAGAAATACGGGGTTTTTGGTGAATATCTACGCATAACAGTCCCACTAATATTAGTGACCAATTATGTGCTAAGCTGTAGATGACCTTTCTTACGTATAGATTGTACCGAATGTAGCGGACGTATATCCTCAAGACTATCTTAAGGCACCTAATGACGGCTCAAGTGACATGTGCCAAACGGAGCCACGTTTGAGGAAGTGAAGAAATACAATTTTATAGTTTGGGATGGAAAGCAAAGTTTTCTGTATGTGTGATAATAAGACAATGTATGAGTTAGCGAAAGAAAGAGTGGATGAGTAAGTTAGAGAGTTTATAAGATGTTATAAATCGACTCTTCCAGCTGCAGGCTTGACAGAAACTCATCTGCGAATTCAAGGTTGTTTTGCGGAGTAAATATTTAACTCAAAATTCACGACACAAATCTTCACACGATTTGACATTTTTTGGACTTGGTTTGCAAAATCATGATTTTTGATACATCGCAAATAAAGCTTCAGAACCATCAACATATTTGCCACTTGCATCGAAGAACCAATTACCCAGAATAACCCAGTATGAGGCCAGGTCACCCAAAACCTCTCGAACTATTCTTATTTTGACATGACTTTGACTTCTTCTTGACTTCATCAAGTTTGATGTGTCGCAAGATAGGTCTCAGAATCGCCAATATAATAACCACCTCTTCTGGAGAACAGGGTTCCCAAAACAACCTGGCATGTTATCAAGTTATCCAAGAACCTTTGAATTACCCTTCTTTAGCCTTGATTTGGGAATTTATGTAGTTTTATGTTGCTAGCTGGGTTTCAGAACCGATGGTTTAGAGGCCATTTACCCCAGGGAACCGGGAATTCGGAACAATCCGACATGTGGTCAAGTTATTCAAATACATTTGAACCACCTTTAGACATGCTTCGCAAATTCATGAAAATTGATATGTCGCAAGCCAGGTTTCAGATTCGCCAATATAATATGGCCACTTCTACCAATGAACCGGTATTCGGAACAACCCAGCATGTGGCCAAGTCATCCAAAAACATGTAACGTTTTGATGTATTTTTAAAATAAATTTGAAAAATATTATTAAAACAAAAAAAATGAATTGCCTAACTTTGCTTTGCGCATATGTAAATAAGATTTAAAGCTATTTTTATATTATAATCGATAATTTCAATCAAAAGAACCTTTTAGCATTTAAAGAACCATTCACCATAAAGCCTTTGTTTGCTATAAAATTTTAAGCTTTACTGAGATAAAAGCTCTAGTAGTGAATAGGATTAAATGTAGATGGCCCGCAAAAATTGTATTAGGTAAATCTCGTCTAAACAACTTATACTAGTATGCGTGAAAAGTAAAAAAGCATGAGATATCATTTTTAGGGCTGTTTAAAGATATAGAATCGTCCATCTTTCACTTTCATCTAAACTCGGCTCTGAAGCAGAAGTTAGTTCCCGTGTTCTAGTGATTTTTTCTTTTCCAATTAAGGTGTGTAGATTAGTTAGTTAGTTGATTTAACTGCTTTTTGTTAAAGAAACTTTATAACGGAATAGTGGTAAAGTGAAATGGCATTTATTAATCTTATTTTATTAGTTACGTTGTTACGATCCAGATTTATCCACGAAAAAACTAATGAAAGATTTGTGTCGGTCCTCAGCGTCCGATAGACGCTTTTTCGTGGGAGCTAGAAGCTCTGATTCAGAAATCCCCCATTGTTCTGCACGTTGTGCACCGTTGGTCCGTGCCGGTCCGCCATTACGGTAGTTAAACGGGAGTAGAGGTTTTTCCGACCTGCTGAGATTCCGAAAGGAGGAGACAGTAGAGTTTCGGACCACGAGCCGACGCCCTATACCGCAACTTTAGTTCGACCCTCGACGCACGTAGACCCGGCCTAGCTACGCTACTGCTGAGTCAACCCGAGCACCCCTCATCTGGTGACTCCGCCGGCCGTCGAACATCGCATGCATCCGGCGTATCCCTCGGCGACAAGTAACGTAACGCCTCGAGCTCCAGTAGCATAAACCCTGCGCAGGTATGTCGACATACATGGCCATGTTACACACCACAACACACACACTGTACATATCACCCACCCGCATGAATCTTTCCGAAAATAGAAAATGAATACATAGATGAATTCAAGTTAAGTTTACGTTTACGTTTCTTTATTCACGTACGAGCCCTGTGGTATTTTGTAGTCCGCCCAGGCGTTTAGATACATCTCACGTTGCCACTATTGATGCGGTTTCATTCACTCGCTGCTTCGGTGCGTTCACCTCAGCCTTTATTCACTTTGTTTCGCTGGCTATCTACAAAATTCTCCGCTAGAAACCGTTCGATCATAACCCTGTAAATTGCGCTCATGCTTCAGAAAGCTTAGTCGGGCAATTCAATAAACACGACCAGTGGTCTCTCAATAGCGAGAGTGGCGCAAAAGCCACTGCGTTTGCTGCGATTTATTAGAAGATACGACGGACGGTTACAAACATTAGAACTATTTTTATTTAGACTTGGTTTGCTAAATCATGAAGTTGATTTGTCGCAAGCCATGGACTCGAAAATAAAAAATAAAACAGGTTGTGTTCCACATGGGATGTAAAGCCAACGTATGAAGGTGTTCAAAACGATTTTCCCAAACACCAGCTAATTCAAAACTGCCTACTGACTATTTTGTTCGAGATCAGCGCAGCGAATTGTATAGTGGGACAGTTATGCGTAGAAATACAGTAGTGGGACAGTTATGCGTGGAAATTCAACAATGGGACAAATTGACTTGGCTTGCTTTTCATTGAGTTTCCGAACAAAGTTAATTTTAAAACTATACGTAAAAATAAACTGTTTAATGACAAAAAGTCAAAATGCACAAAAAGTAACATGGGACAATTATGCGTATAACGGCAGTGTAGTATTGTCAAACATCCATAAACTTCTAGTTCTAAACAAGGTGTTGTGGTGGAATTTAGAGTGAAACTGGCAACAATAAGTAATAGAAATATCAGTAATGAAATGTGTATTCGAAATGTTGGGAGGCCGTATCTTGGAAGCCTGAAATAAACACCAAATTGTATGTATAATCTTAAGTTCTAAATTAGTATGATAATAAAAAATGAATTACAGCATTGAAGCTGCTATTACGAAGGCTGCTCTCAATAATTGGTTTATTGCGCCAACGATGACGATCCCCAACACAAGGATTTGATCTTGGTATCAACCTGAAAGTTTGATACGATGCTTAAAATATATCCCCGAGCTCGATTTCATCTTCTAAGCTCGTACCAATTAGCTCATACGGTTGAATTTCTGTTAGATATCAGGGATTTTCTTAGGTAACCATGAAAAATGATCATTTTCACCCGAAATTACGGTACACGTAAATTTCAAAGCGTCAAAACCTTTAACAGCAAGACAAATGTTCTTTTCTATGGAAAATAAGACATGCCTCGATATTTACCCATTTATCAATAGTTTAGTCATGAAAATCAAAATCAAAATCGATTTCCAATCGATTGGTGCAAGAATATTTAAAATATATCTGGGCGTTAGTATGTTATTAACAGTCAAAATCTAACCACTTTTCGTGACGCGAGCGATTTTCGTTTTTCGAAACTATATCCCCAGTATGTTGCCGTAAGACGTTATCCAACGTCATAAAAACGAAGTATGATTTTATTCTCTTTATTATATATGTACAGGGTGCCGGTACCAATGGTTGTAATCTGAGAGAGACTCGCGAAGAGGAAAAATATCAACGTCATATGCAGCCCAGATTCCCCTCTCACGAAACGTCAAATGCAGCCCACCGTTTTTATGGCTGAAAAAGTGGAAAGTATTGTGTTCAAAGTAAACTGTTATTAAAAACCTCAGTCGGCGGAGCAGTTTTTTCCAAAGTTGCTGATAAATCTAAGCAGAAGATTAATTATTTCTAATGTCTGCTACGTTTGCTGGCATGAAATTTCACTCAAATGGCTATTTATGATTCGATGTGATGCAAACTTAATCATTTTTTGCTGAGAGGTTCATGTGAGGATTTGAACAGCATGCGCATAATTGGTATGCGCATGCGCATAATTGGTATGCACAAAGTGGAATAAGAAAAAAACTTAGCAATCACAGAAAAAGAAGACCGTCTTCGCGAGTCTCGTCTCAGGTTGTAATGTACCAGTAGATTGGACTATGGAATAAAACGTACATTTTTCGATAAAAACGGCATGTGCTATTTTTGGTGGTTAGATCGTCTCTAGTTTAGTCGATTTGCCAAATTTCAGCTTTTTATTTTATCAAAAAGTCATATAAATAATAAGGTTTAGGCAAAAAATTTGCTCCCTTGCACCAGTAGTTGCTGTTGTGTTCCAGTAGTAGATCAACGGGTGGAAGCAGTTTTTAAAATTGATGTATAAAAATGAAGAAAAGCTCCAGAGATGATCTTTATGCTTCATTCGAAAGACATTAGTTACCGTTCCAAGGGAAAAATGTTAAACCTATGTAAAAATTTACCATTTTGTTTAAAATTCCTAGTATCATTCCCGAACGTCTACTACTGGAGCACTAGCGCAACTACTGGAACACGTGTACCAATAGTGGCTCAAGCGATTTTGTGTTAAAAAATTAGTTTATCACTCTTTTTATATTTTTCCCATATTGTTGAGGATAATTTTTTTCTGTTGACGCCAAAAGATCTCTGTTAAGACTTTTCGTTATTTTGTTATGATTTTTTATAGCTTAGGTAGTCCACTAATGGCACCGGCACCCTACTTTAGCCTTGGACGGGTTCACCTCTTTAAAACACGAAGTAGGTATGGGGCTCTGCACTGTTTTGATTTTGTATGAGATTTTGACTTTTACTGGCCTTGTTGTTTACAAATTCTGTGAAAGTGTAAAAGAGAAAGAAAGATTTTTGTGCAGAGGCCCATACTAGAAAAAAATATATCATGGACTATTCCTGGACAAAATTCTTGATGATTTTTTGAGAAATCCCTGGGAATTGAGGAAAAATTCGCAGTGATATTTTAGGAATTCTTCTAGGAATAGGATTTTAGGAATAGCTGAGAGAAGATTCAGAGTACAGATAAATTAGAGCATACAAATGCGTATTTTCACAAGACTGTTCAAAGTAGAGCAATAAAAAATCAGATGTGATTAAGATTAGACAACGTAGAACTTCAGTTTTGTCCTTTTTGTGGAAATTACAGGAAGAGTCATTCGTACCTCAACAAATAGAACATATTTTTTTTTCAATTACTGAAGAAGCTTTTGAAATTACTCCGAAAGAAATGCTAGAAATGAATTCTTGCTAAGAGTACTTGACAAAATACTTGAAATTAAATCTGGAAAAGTTCGCAGAGTTTCTTCTGTGGATTTTCTAAAATAATAGTAGAAATTTCTGGAGGAAGTTCTTTCTAATATGGAATTGTTTTCAAAAAGCATTTGTTCGGACAAAATTATTGTATTCAAAAGATTATTGAATGTTAATTTGATACTTATTTCTAATGCGATTTCACTTTCTCATAAAAAGAACACTCACTTACAATTATGACACCAATATAATACTGAATTGTTCACACATTAAGAGTACACCATCAAATGAATCTGGTACCAAGTTTGGCAAAAGCACTGTGTATCGTGAGATGTTGCAGTAATAATTGTTTCGATTCAAGTCCTATGGTGTACTCTTTTTATGTGTGACCCACGTGTTCACGAAAAACGCGAAAGTTACAATCTTACAAGCTACTATTACAGTTGATCACGATAATTAGTAAATTGTCAGTTTTGAGAATCAATCTAATAGAATAACTATCCTCGAGAAAATACGCATAAATACTTAAAATTCGTTCAATCGTGTAAGTATCGATTAATTTTGAAAATGTAGAAGAGCATCACCGCTGCACAAGCTTAGTCCAATGCAGCTTTACGCGCAAACTGCGTCAAGGAAGAAATCTCGCTGGGATTCGAATCAGATGGTAGATTACTGAACTCGATCTCCTCGCTAATGATGTGTTCTGAAATAGGTCAATAAAAACTTAGTAATGTAATTGATCTTCCAGTCCTACGATAGTCAAACGCACCGGTAGTTTCGTTGACCGGCCATTTCTTATGACTTGGAGCGTACAGGACGATCAACGCAAAGATGTAGATGTTCCACATTCCGTAAACTCCGGTGAAGAAGGCCGAGGTGAATTCCAGATCGATATTTTCGTCCCACTTCCATCGGCCTTCCGATACCTGGCCAATGATGAAACCAATCACGGTGAGGGCTGCACACAGCAGGGTAGCCAACATCAGAAACTGGAAACGATAGATTATGCCCTCGTAGTGTAACCTACGGGCCGACGACATCGAGGGAAGCGAAGTCCGCTTCAGATTGATGTTGCAGAAAACTCTCCAAACCATGTAGCACAGGAAGAGGAAGTAGAGGCCCGCCGATATTCCTGCCAGAATGATGAATCCAAGCTGCAAAGCATAAAACAGGTTTAGTATGCAACAAGAATTTACAATGTTTTACAAGAGATATACTCACAGCAAAGCCTGATCCAATCTTCGAAACCCAAATCGAGTAGAACGGATTCCTTAGCTGAACTCCTCGCTCGCACATGTCGAACAAGAACAACGATACACAGCCGACCGCAACAGCGCCCAGGTGCTTCCAGTAGGTTTTGAGTGACGACTTTTCGCCGGTCTCCTGGATAAGCATGTGCTCTCCGGCAAACACTAGCCAGAATGATAAAAGGCAAGCGTAGAATACTCCCTGGCGGATATCGCTCAACAAGAGCATGAACGGCATATCGAAGATCAAGGTAAGGTATTCCAGTGGGAGATTCAGGAATGTTAGAGCACAGCCCAAGGCCAGCAGCATGTACTCCAGTAGAGCCGGTTTCCGTTGCAGTAAGTGAACTCGTTGCCAGAACCAGGCCATAATGATGATTATGAACGGTAGGAAAATGGTTTTCAGTGAAACCCATACCTTTGTGAAGCCGCCGTTCTGGTAGATAACCGACAGTTGCAAGTCCTGAATGTGGCCGATATCCAAATTCATCTTCAAATCGCTATCGACCGGGAGGCGAACATTCAATAGATAGTAGTCGTGATGCAGAGAGCCAAGTTCGAATAACGGAATGGCGTTACAATTGTACAGATATTCATCCGTGACATTATCCGCCATACAATCCAGATCGCGCCGTTCCAGCGAAGAAGCAAGATATTTCCAATCGTGGTCAGGGTCACCCTTGTTGCGATAGGCCAAGCGTGCATCAATGGTCATCGTGGAGTGCGGTTTCAGCAGGATGTTCTTGTCGTAGGCAATGTCCGCCTGGAGGACCCCAATAAGGTTCTGCTGCCATCGTGAGTAGTCCAGCTGGCGGCCTTCCCGGGGCAGTGGCATCTGGAACACGAACACAATCTGGTTGGCCATTTTCAGATCGTGGTTCTCGATGTCCAGGTGTTCCAAACTTTGACAGCGTTCCTCACCTCGGGAGTACAGCCAGATTGAGGTGTCATTGTGCGAACCGGGTACGTCCTTGCAGATGGTGGCCAGGATGGTTTGAACGCTTGATGGGACGGGAGCTGGAATTTGTGCATGAATTATGAAATTAATGATTAGCAAGAGTAGGGTATACCGAGGGACGAGGTTGGTGGTTTAAAGGCTACCGCTTCTGCTTCATAAATAAAAAGTCATGGGTTCAATCCCATGTCCGTCCCTTTCCTCGTACTTTGTAGTTATTTCTATCGCTTATATCGTACGGTGTGCTGATACACACATATTATCGAACTTGCATGAACCTCCGATCTTTTTTCACTAAAAGTTAGTCTTGGTAGTCAAAAAAAGTTTGCGGCATATTAAAAAATCTTTCATCGGCAAAAATTTGAAAAAAGTTGATTGTTGTATTCTTGCCCTTTCTCCATATAAGGGTTCATAGGAGAATATTAGAGTTACACTATTTTTTATGAATTTTAACGGTCAACGACCAATTTGACGTATATTGAACACGAATGAATTATCAGATGTTTTAAATTGAGCATCATTTCCTACGCACACTCATACAATATGACCAGCCCATGGTAGTATGTCGTTTTATAACGACTTCACTTATTGACATAACCTTTTATAAATTTAAAATAAACACACTACAACTCATCAATCTAATCCAGGCCTTTTTGATTTATTTTAACATAAATGGTTGATCCGTTTGCAACAATAATCCGACCAGATAAATTATTACCTTTAATGAAAATACTAAAAATCACTAGTAAGACGAGCAACTATCTTTAAACTCTAATCTAATATGTTGCTTATCTTGACAGATAGGCTTATTTCGTCTGCGACTTACAGACTTCTTCAATGTTGACTCGACTTTGGGCAGGCCTGATTTAATCCTTGTTCCCAATTCTACTGCATAATTGGAATCATTGCAAGCCAATAAAATTAAACAATTACATACAGCCATAAACATAAACAGATATACAAATACATAGGGCACTGCTCTGTTTCGATTTTATTCTGCATTTTTTACTCCTTCTTGCATTGTTGTTCAAAATTATTTTGAAAGCGTGAAAGATAGAGGAAGATTTTTACGCAGAGCTCTGTACGGTATGTCTACATTAAAAACTAACACACTTTATATCCAACTTAAACTACTCGTTCATAGCCATCACTAGACGGACAAGAAAACGTTTCCCCTAAATTTCCATTCTTCCATCATTATAGCACGCCTTTCCTTATGCCTTAAGACAGGAACGCACAAAAATTGGTCGACAAAAAAATCATATCTGTCAGTCAAAATTCATAATACAAAAACCTTATTATTTTCTTTTGGTAGCTTAATTCATATATTTAAAGGAAAACGTGTTCGTTTATTATTTTGGTTTGCTGAATCCGAATTGCCGTACCTTTAAGTTAACCTCTTCCAGTGGTTTCATTGACCTTTTTTGTCGCCGAACGCCAGTTTGATTGAAACTGCTGCTCGGTTTCGATGGATGTATTAGTTGTTTTGAAATTTCATCTGACCAAGGCCCAATACCATTCGATATGGCGGAATTCATGGCTGTTGGGAGGTTGTGGTCTTTGGGTACCAAATCCACATGGTTCGCATCGACCACTCGGTTGCCCCCCTCATAATTGATGGTTCCCGTAGTGATGAAAATGTTACTTTTTAAACCACACGTGCATATGGCATTCCGGTCGAGGTATTGTTTCGAGAATTTCAATAGTTTGAAGGTTTCAAAAATTTCGACCACCTTCCCTTTTCCTGATGCGGTATGAAACTCCTGTCCCGGAGGCTACTTGAAATCCGCCTTCACATAAGTTTCGTGCGAGAACTTCAGATTCCCTTGCTGTGCGAGCAAAATTGTGACACGCTGTTCTTCTTATTTGTACGTCATTTTGGAAACTGTAGAGCAAAAGGTGAAAACTCATATCAACCATTGTATATACACTCAACTTTCAAATGCATCATTTAGGTTTTTTAATGCATTTTCAATAGAAGCACATCAATTTGAAGTTGACCAATTTTTGGGCGTTCCAGTCTTTATATATAGGCAGACAATTAATCAAAAAGCAAGCCTCACCCCTATACCTATACGACAACTTCGAAAATCATGCCAATCTACTATGAATGTGTCGCAGCATGTTGAAATTTTATCAAATTTCATATATGGGTCACTTCTTCCGGGATATCAAGCAATTCCGAAACAATACCGGTTTCCATTAGTGCCCAAACACTAGGGACTAGACCTGTGCGCCGAAATAATTTTATTCGGCGGCGGCGTTGGGGCATTTTTGTACCGGCGGCGGCGGCGTCATCGGCGTCACGCCGTTAACTAGTTTCGGCGGCGGCGACGGCGGCGTACATCGGCGTGAAGAAAATTGGACATCAAAATGTTTGAAAATTTTCTTCTTTTTTCCGGCGTTCTATAAACCGTAGGAACGTGCTGGCACAGAGCCTACTTCTCACCTTAGTTTTCTACAAACAAGTCCACAGTTATTAACTGAGAGCTTTCTTTGCCAAAGTTGACATTTTTGCATACGTATCATGTATAGGGGTTGTCCATAAATTACGTAAGGGATTTAGGGGGGAGTTTGGAGATTTCTGATACGCCATACAAAATGTTTACAGTTTTCTCACAAAAAATCTTACCATGGGGGAAGGGGGGGTTTAAAAATGCAGAAAATTGTCTTACGTAATTAATGGACAGCCCCATAGCTGGTACGATGATGCTTTATGCCCAAGGAAGGCATTTTCTATTATATATTGAACATTTCCAATTATACGAAAAGGTCCTGAGCTGGCCGGGAATCGAACCCAGACACCTTCAACATGGTTTTTCTTTGTAGAAAATTTGTGAAGATTACGAAAAAAAGCCCTCCAGCGATGGGATTTGAACTAACAATCCATCACTCAAGATTAAGCTGAATATTTTAGCGTTTAGCGCTACGGAAGTTTGGGCACATAAATATAAACTAAATTAAAAACGACTAAACAGTTGCACTATCACCATAATTTAAATGATACAGTGATTGAAATTGTTGTCCCGTATTCGCTTATCAGAAATAATATTTGAAGGATCATGAAAACCTTGAAAAAGCCTAAAATAAATATTTGCAACAAATCCTGAAAAAAAGCTTGGAGAAATTTTTCTGGAAATCCTTGCAAGAAAACTCATGAAGATATTCTAGCAAATTCTTGAAGTTTCCCTGATGGGAAACTAACAGAAAATATTTGAAAAGTTCAATCATACTTTTAAAATCTCTGGACAAATTTTAAAAACAGAGAATCGTTGGGAAAAATAAGAACCAGGAAAAAAAACTCGAAGAACCAGAAAGAAACTCGCAGGAAAATTGGAGAAATATGTGAATGATTCATCGAAAAAAATATGTAGTAAGAACCTTTGGAAATTTTTTGCTGCTGTTTTGGGAGAACTCTTCGAACGATACTTGCACAAATGTTTGAAGAAATTCTCGAAGTAATCCAAAAAAGAATCAAGAACCTTTTAAAAATTCAAGCAGCAATCTATGTGATTATGTGATTATAAAGACTAGCTTGAAGATGTTCTGAAGAATACATTGGAGGAACCCCTTCAGAAATACAAGACAAAAATATTGGAAATATTACTGAATGAGTTCTGGGATGAATCTTAAGAGTATATCTTAGAGGAAGAGTTTTTAAGCGAATACCTGAAGAAACGCATTGTGCATTTTTTTTAGAAAAACTCCGAAATTACCTAAAGAAGTTTGTAGAAGTATCCCTTAAAAATGTTTGAGGATTTCTCAGAGTGGCGCTTAAACAAATCTCTAGTTTAGTTAAAAAAAAAATACACAAAAAAGATTTTTAAATAAATTTCTTATAAAAAAAACAAGTTTCCCTGATGACTAAAATATATAAAATACAAATGAGAAAATGATCCTGCAGCTTGAAATGTTCGTTTTTTTATTCGAACTGGTCAAATTTGGTGGACTTAATAATTCACATTTATGACCTATTTTTTGAATAAATTTATAAAACACTGTGAATTTAAAATGATTTGAAAGTTTTGGACAAAAATATATAAGGATTTGTTAAAATATCTAAAACACCGTCCATCTTCTGGAATTCAAATAATATTCTGGGAGATTTTGAAATTATATGAAAATATTTCTGCTCTGTGTATATTGCGCAGTTCCCACCTTATTGGACCCCGCACTTCAGAAGTGCGGGCGGGTTCATAAGTGTGGAAACGTCAAACCCTTTGTTTTCGCCGTTGGCGGGCAAGAAAAGGCAGTGAATCGGTTTCGCGCCAACGAAAATTGTTTACGTTTTATCAAAAGCATGTGCTCTCAGCAGGGTTGCTAGTTTGTTTGTTTCATTTGTTTCACGAAAACTTGCTTGTAAAACATTTGTAAAAGTATGTCAGCCATTTGAAATAGGCTTGTTCGATTATAATTAATTGTGACAATGATGCAGTCAAGTGCAAATCTGCATTTGGATAGCAAAACCAGTGTAATTTGTCGCGTAAATGTCCATTTGAAGAACTTTCCATTTGCTTAGAAACGTATTGGAACCACTGCTTGGTGACCTTTGAAGTGCGATACACAACTTTCCCAATAATCCATTTATCAAAGCAAAGCACAATATGTAAAATCTAAATTTAAATAATAATTTTCCGCAAAGTGACAAAGTTCAATAGCCAACCCTTTGCCCCCTAAGAATGCACATTGGGCCAGACCGCTAAATTAGGAGGAAAAAATTATTTCGACTATGAAGATAATTCTTTAGAACAAAAGTGTCTTCAGCAAAATTGTTACATATGATGAGGACTACATTTTGACATTAAGTGACATTAGGGTGGTCCAACAAAATACGGAAATATTTTTGCTAACTTTCATGCTTTTCAAGTTAGCGCTTTGAAGTGTTCTAGGAAGTTGTTCTTTGTTTAATTTTGAACAACTTTGCCGAAGACGCCAGCCTTATAAGTCTACTGTAGCCCTTGCTATGGCATTTTCAATGATGCAGGGTAGGGTGGTCCATGAAAAATTGATATTTTGCTCTTAACTTTTTTATTTTGAATTCTATCAAAATTAATTCTTCTACAAAGTTTTAGAACTAGTTGAAACGCGCAACTAAAATCATGAATTTTCAGTACAACAAGCTCGTTTTCACATCGAAATTACACTGTAAATCCTTCAATATCCTCCAGAAATACAATATACCGTTTGAGCCCCTAAGCTATACCTTTCAGATCCTGCGCAAATTTCATCCCCGTTTTTCCCCCTTTTTGAGATATTGACGTTTGGAAAATATGATTTCTTTGAATAAAAATGGTCATATCTCATAAACAAATGAATAGAATCACTTCATTCTTTCACCAAAATGCACGTTTCAACTAGTTCTAAAATTTTGTACAAGAAGTAATTTTGATAGAATTTGAAATAAAAATGTTAAGGGCAAAATATCAATTTTTCATGTACCACCCTACCCTGCATCATTGAAAACGCCATAGCAAGGGCTACAGTAGACTTACAAGGTTGGCGTCTTCGGCAAAGTTGTGTAAAATTAAACAAAGAACAACATCCTAGAACACTTCAAAGCGCTAACTTGAAAAGCATAAAAGTTCGCAAAAATATTTCCGTATTTTGTTGAACCACCCTAATGTCACTTAATGCCAAAATGTAGTCCTCATCATATGTAACAATTTTGCTGAAGACACTTTTGTTCTAAAAAATCATCTTCATAGTCAAAATAATTTTTTCCTCCTAATTTTTTGCGGTCTGGCCCAATGTGGAATGGCTTCGGAATTATGCGATAGACATTTCCTATCGCTGGTTCTTGGGGAAATTATTGTTCTGACGAAACTTTTGTTAGATCAAACAGCCAAGTTGGCCAAATTTTAAAATATAATGATTCTTCCAAGCAATCCATCAAATATATGCTCAAGAGATGTCAATCCACTCTTATTTTTTGGGAATGTTTGAAAGAGCTCACTGTAAATACAGATTTTTTTATATATCAAGGACTAGTCAAACTAGTAATTCAGATAAGACTTCACCAAGAATCAATTCCTAACGAATCTGTTCATGATTTCAAATTTGCCAAACATTTTTGTGTGATCCGCTTTCCGCAAACCTGTACAAATCTAGTCAATAATATCATCATCAAATCAAAACAAATTTTTAAATTTCGGTGTTCTTATGTTTGAACTAATATTTTCCCGGTGTGTTCTCAAAATTCCCGGGTATTTTCCGTATTATTCCCAGGCTTTTGAAATTCTCGGGTTTTTCCACTTTTCTCGGATTCCCCGGATGGAAAGACACCCTGTTCAAAGCAATCTTTAGATAAATAACTCCTTTAGAAACATATGAAAAAATCCGAGAAGGGTTTTTAAAGGTTTATAGTAAATTTTCTGCAGGATTTTTTTTCAAGAAACCCTTGGACACATTTTTTTACACCATTGGTTTCAAAAAAGACTGCAGGGAGAATCTCTAAAGTAATTTATGAGATAATACTTTGAAGAATTCCTACAGATACCTGGATAAAAATAGGCAATAATTCCTGGACATTGACTTGCTACAACTCGTTGAGGAATATATGATGGAACTCCTATCAAGATCCCAGGAAGTGTCATGGAGGATCTCCTAAAGAAATTTCAATCGAATTTTATCGATGAATATTTTGAGGTCCATAGAGCCATTACCAGAGGAATCACTATAAGCATTGTAAAAGCAATTTCTGGTCTAAAAGGCATTCAGAAGTAATATCAGAATGAATTCGTGCAGCAAATTCTGAAAGGAGAAATCCGCGTAGGTATTCTGGGATAAATCCCTGAAGAATCTCTGGAAAGTTTAAAGATGGAGTTGATAGAAAAATTCCTGAGCTCCATTGAGGAATTCTTTAATATCTTCCTTTATGAATTTCTGTAAGAATTCTTATAGAAATTCCTGAAACAATATAGAACTATTTTGTAGAGCATTTTTTTAAGTAAAAGTATCAAATTTTACGAGCTGAATCATTTATCGGCGTGAAAATAAAAAATTGGCGGCGTAGTGCAGATCGGCGTATGGCGCGCCGCCGATACCTCATTCGGCGTCGGCGTGACGTAAAATGGATCGGCGGAGGCGGCGTGGCGCGGCGGCGCACAGGTCTACTAGGGACAAACCTATAGCGCTTTAGGAGTGTAATTTTTCGGTTTAATATCTTCGGAGACATATATTGGAGTACCTTAATAAGTTTTTGTAAAAACTTATTAACCCTCTAATACCCAAATTTTTATTTTCGATCTAAATATCATTTTTCGTTATCTAAAATCGTTCTAAACACGTTATGAGCAATGATTAATTTTTATTTGCAAATTTATGAGATTTGGTTTTTGATTTTTATAATTTTTATTTTTGAACATCCCTATTCTTTTTCATTTTTTCTTGAAACCTCTCCAGATCACTGATTTATGGTAATTAAAACATACAAATTTTTATGGTACTTTCGAAAATATTAAATTTTTATTTTTTTTCTGGAGCATATTTTATTTTCCGTGTAACTAACGGAAAAACTGGTTTGGAATTATTTCCATACCATCAGGCTCTTCTTCTATGATAGTTGGATTGTATAAAAATATTAAACATACGATTTTTTATATTACACGCTAAATTAACCCCAAGTATTTGTAGGTTATATTAAAATACTATTTTTCAAACAATTTTCAAAAATCCAAAAAAGTTTCAAAAGTCATAAAAAACTTTTCTTATATGCGTGTTATGGGTCAAGGTTTAAGCCAAAAACAAAATCATTTTGATTTCCGAGCTACGAAAAAATACACAAAATTGCAAAGTATACCCCGTCGAAAGGCGGGGTTGGGTATTAGAGGGTTAATGCACTACTGGTTATTCACTGATGTGTAGCGAAGTAAAGGGATATCAATTATACAGTAAAACCTCTATGAGTTCTACGTCCTAATATCGCCTCTATGATGTTCTATCTATCAATCAATATAAATAAAAATGGAATGGTGTTTGTATGTCACGAAATGGCATCCGAACGGATCAACGGATTTGCATAATTCTTCCACTATTGTATCAATCCAGGGTTCCGACGCGTTCGTGTGAAAAAAAAGTTTGGAAAAGTGTCCGGAACAGCCGGGAAACGGATGAAAACTAATCTGTAGTTTTGTGTGAGAGAGTGCGTGCAAATTATCAACAGCCTACTTGATGGCAAGACGAAGTTTGCCGGGACCACTAGTGTCTTAAAATAGACTCATGGAACATTACTAGAAACAAAATTTCATGGTAACTATGATAATTCACTCAAACAGCTTTCCAAAGCATTTCTGTTCCATGACTCGATGGTCCCTTCAGAAATCGACTCATGGAGGTTTGTCTGTATTTACATCACACTTGCTTACGGCATTGTAAATGTCATGTATTCACGTTGTTTCGGAAATATTTTTAAATTAGAGGATATCACACATAATTATGTATTTTCATTATAATTGAAATAGATATCATAATCAGGCATTGCAGGAATCGCTCTCATTTGAGTATGAAGCACGATCAAAGCATACAAAGAAAAACATCCCTTCTGTTGCGGTCCACGATCGTCAATGTATCGCAAGTTGTAACAAGTCTGATAAATGGAAGCGGCTAACGAGAGCCCCAAAAAGAGAGCGATGATAAAATACATTTTTCTTGTTTACCGTTGGGGGTAGGTTTTTTTTTTTTTTTTAACTGGCACGACAAACAATCTACGAGCTTTCAATAGCAATAGTGTCCCCCAGGTTTGGAGCATGTTTAGAAGGGTTTTATCATGCACTACTATACCCCCAATCTGATCAAAGTTGTAGCAGTATACGATAAACAGTCTCTCTTAATGTGCAGCATATTATGATAGTTACAGAGAGCGATACGTGAGACATTCTCTCAATTTTCTCAGGATTCATAATAGATCATAATAGATTTTCATTTTAGATAAGGCTTATACATATATTAATCTTCTTTGATGTCCGTAATAATTTGGGTGGTACGATGGGGATAAAAATAAATGAGGAACAAGAAAAAATAAAATAAAGTTCATTCTACAATTTTTTATTCTAATTGTCTATACCCACTTCAAATGATTGTTTGCTGGTGCTTAGGAATATTGAACTAGACCTTATTTTTGCGTTTTCGATAACTGGTAAAAAAGGGGTATTTGCTGAAAGTGTGCAAAATGAAAACTTATTTATTAGGTTTTTTCGTTTACTCAACAAATAGTGATATGTAGAAATATAACACATTTTAGGCCAAATAGAGACTCAAAATGGAGCGTTATAACAAACCATCCCGTGGATAACTTGACAGGTATTGCAAATTTCATTATACTTTCCGTTGGATCATATAGGGGCCCAGTTAGCCGTAGCGGTAAACGCGCAGCTAATCAGCAAGACCAAGCTGAGGGTCGTGGGTTCGAATCCCATCGGTCGAGGATCTTTTCGGGTTGGAAATTTTCTCGACTTCCCAGGGCATAAAGTATCTTCGTACCTGCCACACGATTACGCATGCAAAAATGGTCATTGGCACAGTAACCTCTCAGTTAATAACTGTGGAAGTGCTCTTAAGAACACTAAGCTGAGAAGCAGGCTCAGTTCCAGTGGGGACGTAATGCCAGAAAGAAGATGGATCATATTTTTGGAAGGAGATTCTCTATTTCCCGCGGGTTTCGCGTAAGTGTCTCTGCTTACGGGTTCGCCACACCCCTTTTTGGCCCTTCATACAATGATATGTTGAATTCAGATTGATAATGTAAATTGACTGTACTGTTAAGTGGAACCGCATGCAGAGCAAGACTCAAGCTTGGATGGTGGCTACCTACATACATACAATAGAGACTCAAAATGGAGCGAAATTGTTTCCACATTTCAATCGTCTTTTTCTCAGTTTGTCGTTTTCCAACATGGGACTGTTGTGCAAAGAGGGACAGTGTAGTATATTGACAAAAAAAATAATAAAAAATGTCTGTCTTATTTATTTCAAAAAAGTTTTTCAAATAAAAATATCTTAAATATAGAGGAAGCTGGTCCAACTCGGACCCTGTTCTAATTCGGACCATCAAGCATTTCTCAATACTGGCGCTATTGTAAAGATCGTGTGTACTGTTTTTCTACCCACCGTCTGGCTAAGATCTAACACAATACAATCAATTAATTCGTTTGATTTTTATATTAGTTTGTTGTTTTGAAGTGCTCTCGTATGCTATCGGTTAGCATTATTTCCAAGCTTCTGTAATTGACAATAATTTTCCAATCTTTCTGTGTTATTTTATAATCGAATCCCCTAAGCCTTAGCTTTCATCTGACCATATGGTTTTGATATGCCTATCCACTGTTCGTGCTCAGATAGTTTGAAAATCTGAAAATGTGTGTTGGTTCAATCCGGAGCTTTTAATATGGTTCAATATGCACCTCTTTGTTTTCAAAGAGCAGTAACTCTTTTTCATAAGCTCCACCCCGTGAAAGTCTTCTGGGCTTGCTAGAAAATCACAGAAGTTGTAATATTGATGGACGGTACCTTTGTTTCTGTTGCAGTCAAGAAATAGTCTTCGAATAAAATCTAAGAAATACGGCAAATCACCCAAAAAAAGGAGTCAGTACTTGAAAAGCATCTCCATTAATACTACCGCCTGTATTGAATACAGCTTTCAAAATTTGTTTGACAATACGATACAAAAAAAACGATTACGAGTACTGAGTACAATACAATCAACTTTTCCTTAACTGATATAATGTGTTTGGAACATAAAAATTTGATGTTTGGCTTAATTTTTAAATCACTTTAATAAAGCGTACTTTGACCCTAAAATGTATGTCAATACTACTCCAACTTGTTGTCCCGAGACTCGATGCTGTCTCTTTCAGTTTCCCTAACAAGTTTATCTTGTTAACCCGATATTTTCATGACACGATTCAATATGTTGAAATTTTACTGTATTCTTAGCAAAAATAACTTTTTCCAATGAATTTTGTTTGGCAATATAACAAAAAGCTCCAGAATTAAAAAATATGTGTTCTTTATCTCTTTATCTTCCATACACGATGGTCAATTTAAAATCGAGTTAGAGAAAGTTTACTGTACTCAATTTTGGATTTCACCCATGTTTTTTAAATTAAATTTATATTTTACTTGAACTAGCTCTGACTCGAACTAAATTGGAATTTTTCACACATTGAGTTATTTTTTATGCGCTTATAGAAGAATTTCAACAAGCTTTGATACCAAACAAATCGGAGTTATATTTAATAATTACCATAGCATAAACGATAACGGTGGTCCGAATTAGAACATGGGGGGTCCGAATTGGAACAGGGTTGGTCCAATCGGACCTTTTGGATAATTTTGTACAAACATGTCTAGTCATGTCCTGGTAAGAGATATCACAAAACTCTCTGAGAGAAAAATGCGCGCGCTCAATCAGGCTTTCAAGAAAACATAAAACTTTTCATGCCGTCTATCGTGCTGAAAAGATATGGCCAAAAAACTGTTACTAGGTCCGAATTAGACCATACTCCCCTATCATTTTACATATTTGCTATGTGGTAGATGAAATATTGTATAGGATGCCGGTGCCATTAGTGGACTACCTAAGCTATAAAAAATCATAACAAAAGAACGAAAAATCTTAACAGAGATCTTTTGGCGTCAACAGAAAGATTTCAACCTCTACTATATGGGAAAAATATAAAAAGAGTGATAAAACTAATTTTTTAACATAAAATCGCTTGAGCCACTATTGGTACACGTTTTCCAGTAGTTGCGCTAGTGCTCCAGTAGTAGACGTTCGGGAATGATACAAAGAATATCAAACAAAATGGTAAATTTTTACATAGGTTTAACATTTTTCCCTTGGAACAGCAATTAATATCTTTCGAATGAAGCATAAAGATCATCTTTAAGGCTTTTCTTCATTTTTATACAACCATTTTAAACTGGTGCAAGGGGGCAAATTTTTTTCATAAACCTTATTATGTATATGACTTTTTGATAAAATAAAAAGCTGAAATTTGGCAAATCGACTAAACTACAGACGATCTATCCACCAAGAATAGCACATTTCGTTTTTATCGAAAAATGTTCGTTTTATTCCATAGTCCAATCTACTGGTACATTACAACCATTGGTACTGGCACCCTATGTATTTTGAAGCGCTGGTAAGTTTTAGCAAAACCTAATAAATTTCAGAGTAAGAGTAATAATTATATATGAGATCAACCAGCCTAGGGCTGAAAATCTCAATAAGAAAAAAAGATTATTTTACGTATTATTTTCTTCCTATCTCAATAAATATCCAATATTGAAATGTAGAAAAGTGAACTGTTCCACAAAGTTTGCATCAGTCTAATAAACACAATCAAAAAAGTACAATCTGGATAATAACAAGTGTAGGTACATGCATCACACCCACTCATTAATGATATATGTAGGTAAATACCTACATATATCATTAATAAAGTAAACAAAGGCAGAGCGCCGAGACGCCATTTTTCGACGCCTGCTAAGTCTTTTAAATTGAAATTAGGTTCTTATGAAATTATAGATATTCCCCCATAAATCCGATCAATGCCTACTATTCCAAAACCAGATCCCCTAAAACTCGCTTATTCTTAGAAGAAACACTCACCTATGAGACCACCCAACAGGAAGCAAAGAAATTGCAGAAACAGCAGACAGGAAACCAGAATGCTCAGCTTCTTGCCGCTGAGATTTTCCAGAATCGTTCCGGACATGGCTGGCGGTGGTCACTAGCAGTGGAATTACTCAGCTGCTTCGAGGTCACTTTTACGCCAAAGTCGAGACTTTGCAAAAATTAACCGGTCCAATCGATACCGGGGGATGCTTCTTTGTCGATCCCAAAAATGCTTCAATTCCGACTCTCTGTGCTGGTGCTGGACGATCGACTGACGAAAAGTAGAAGAAGATGGCTTTTTCTGTTTCCTTTTAGCATTCTCCCATATCCCATCCCGCATTCCGTTTGCCGTATCCAAAGTTAGGCGGTAAACAGACCCACACATACATTTCCTGAGCCAGACCAGACGCAGACCAAATTCTTTTGATGGATGCCGCTATCAGACGATAGTCTGAAAAGAGCGGAACCTTCAAAAACCCGTAATGAGCAAAAAGAATGAATGAAAAACCATGCTTGTGTTTGTGCTGTACTCAATTGAAATGTTTCCAAAGGAATTAAATATTTTTGGTAACAGAAGTTAAATGGAATAGAAATCGGGTTTTATATCCTTCGGAAAGGAAATTTTATGAAGTTCGTTAATGAATAATTAGGTATATAAAATATTTATATTGTGTGCTCTCCGGTTTGGTGACGACACGTTCAGCCTGTTCTATCCGTTTTATCACTCATTGAAGCAATGTGAAATATTTCAAGCAAACTTTTTACTCGGATCGAGGCGCACTTTTGACGCTGACTTTTGTCATTGCGTGTCGCTGTCATCATTGTTTTGTTTACCAATCAATCATCATTCGTGTCTGGCTGGCTTTGCGCATGTCAGCTGTTATTTACATACTGTGGTATTCATTGATAAAGTTCTTGGTGTCTACACTGTTTACCGTTAGAAATAACCGTTTTACGCAAAGTGCCGTCTGTTTCTATGAGGTAGACAGTGATTGATCGATTGGATTCAGCTGATTTTGAGGAAAAGTGGCGGAAACGGTATGTGTCTTTGTAGCGGAATATATTGATTTTTCTTGGTTCTATCCGATAAAACAAAATATTGAGGAAACATACGACTGCTACAGCAGTATTATTATACTATACTATAGTATGTAATCCATTTTGAAGCAACATTCAGTAGATATTGTGCAAGATCTTATTAATTGTTGAATATTCAATCCGTAATTCCTTGAAAATATTGCCAGAAAATTCAGCAGTATTAACGTCATAAAACAAAAGGCTCCAACGTCTGAACAACTTTTCACACACAATTTCTCAAACAGGTTGATTTGTATTAGAGGGATGCCAGGTGAAATTAGACCTGTATGAAGTATGCGCATTCTCATTGTTTTAGTATGTTTAATTATAGAAAGTGATTTAGGGTTGGAGTCAGGGTTGGAGTGACTTCTGTAAGCATTAGCCATCGAAGTTCTCAAAAAGCATTACAGTCATACCTCGATATAACGTAACTTTTTCTGGCTCCCATTTATTTTTTGCAGTATTTGTTATGAACGTGATTTATAAACTAATAAAAAAAAAACATTATACTGATCAACTTATTCAATATCGTGACCATCAAGATACAAATTAATATTAACAGGGGAACGCTTGCGAGAAAATAAAATGAATTTGTTTTTGGACACGGAAAAAGTAAATCCATTATTATGAGCCAAAATATCAATGTTATCCAATGCATTTTACATAAAATGACGGATGATTTCTCTATTATTACCACAAATAGAAATAACCTTATCATGAGCAAATTGATAAAATTGACAACCATTTGGAATAACAGAAGAAATATCACTCGTTAATAAATTATACAAAAATGGACTCAAACAAGACCCTTGAGGAAGTCCAAAATAACTATACCGAATAAGTTTAGAAAAACCATCATGAAAAAAATGCATAATTTTAAAAGAAATGAATTACATACAAAAATTGTAATTATATTTGGAATTTTAAAATTATTTAATTTATTCAGGTGAACCCAAACTATTGCACGATTTGCATCATACTGAAGGGTGAACCCAAACTTTTGCACGATGACTTGACTGACTGTTTCATTGATTCAATTCCAGATTTTTCCGCAAAATTTACGTGGGGTCTCTTCAAAGAATATAAGATTACGATTCTAATGACACTTTGATTTAAAATTTTGGTCGATCCAATGCTGAGGAAATTAGAGATGATTTTCCAGTGTGTTTTTTGAAAAATTTCACAATTTCAAGTAAAAATTTAGCATACAAAGTTCAAATAATGTTTTTAGAAAAATACATACAAAGTAAGAATAACTCTTTGCCTTTCGAACGCGGCTTAGAAAGTTTCAATTGGACGTTTAATCACAGAGATATGGACTGAAAACTTTTGCATGTTTTTTAGGGGGTGAACCCAAACTTATGCACGGGAATGTATCTATAGATAAAAAATAAAATTTCGACCATCTTCACAGAATATCATGTCTTTTCTATATTGCCTATATTTCAAAATATCACAAAGAATCGGTGGCTTGTAAAAATTCCAGTTTTTTGGTAATTTCATGGACCACCATTGATTTGGAAATTACAGATTTACGGTAAACTGAATTATATTCCAAGCTTAATTGCTTCGGTAAAATTTACCGATCAATCAGCAATTTCGACAGTTGGTCCTGCTGATCCAGAATACTGATTGATAATTTTGTTCATTACCGAACTCATTACCGACCGTTCAGCTGTTGAGATTTATGATAAATGAATTACCGAAGTCGGTAGTTTTTTCCAAGTGTGCAAGATCTTTATTTGGCCAGCGTGGTTGCAGAAACCGAAATGCTCATTATTCAAAGACGGCTGCATCAAATTGCTTCATTTTTTCACAACATACTCTCATTAATGTATTGTTCCAAAGAGTGAATTTCCGAATACGATTAATATTCTGTATCTTGTGAATATTGGGACCTATCTCAGAGGTAACAGTTGTCTATTCCTGGTGAAGTGTTTTTAGTAATAGATAACGCTAAATCTATCTCTTCTAAAGTAAACAATGTACAAAGCTCTGGAAAATAATTATATTTACTATTATTTTTAAAAGAAGTAGCGCGAGGAACAAAAGCAAGACAAATTTTAAATGGAAATTTACCAATCCTCGGAATATTCTAAAATATTTATAAGGGAACCCAAGTAACAATTTTAGTTTTACGAATTACTTCCAGGGTGCTATAAATAAACGCCCATAAAACCACGGTCAAGGCACTTTTGTCTTCATCGCGTCCCCCAAAACCTCTTGTAGACTAGAGCGTGACTAGTTGGCACACTCTAAAAGAGGCTATGAAGTGTATATTTATGTCACACAAATAAAGCAAAATAGCATTAATGGTAGCTGTTTTGAGGCCACCTGTCCTAGAGGAAAGTCGCTTCATCTTGATAATGATTTTATCATAACTTCGATCTTGCCGGATTTATTCCAACGTAAACAAAACAAAATAAGATTCAAAACACGTCTGTGATAATTTATTTCGTAGTGCTTTTTATTTAAAGTGATTTATCTGGATTTAGTGCTCAAATCATTAGTGCCGAGTGAGATTAACAGTGAAATGTGATGAAAAAGAAGCAACATTGCGTTACCCCTTCTGAAAGTGCTATATTTCTGGTTATTTAGCATTTGCTAAAATAAATCACCAGGCGATGAATAAAACATATTCAGCAGTTCTTGGTTTGTTTCGGCAGTAATTGTACTGAAAATTATATTTGATCAATTTAATCATCATACCATCGCATCTTATGATCAAATTAATGAAGATAATTCGATTCGAAAATAGTTAAATTGTACCAACCGGAGTAAAATTAATATGGCGGAACCATAATTGAAAGTTATCATCGACAAATGCTGTTTTGTCATCATAAATACACAAATGAGAGCACAATGTTATGATTCGGCATTTGTGGGTGTAAAATTGCCTTAATAAATGCTGATTGAAGATGATTCAGCTTTTTTTCGCTTTTTATGGTAGCCAAGCAGCATTCAACAAAGTTTGACAGTTTGGGCGTGTTGTTATGAAGAATATACGCAAAAATAATGAAAATGGATTTTAGTTTCGCATTTTTTCATGAGCATTAAGTGTTTTTGAGTAATTTCGCAACGTGGATTATCATTATTGGTTGGTCTAGTGAGTAATAGATTCGCAATGTTAATGGTGTTATCGCGTCTTGAGTGCCGAAATACTGATCTAACAGGAATAGATAAGGTAAGTTATCAAGATACAAGTGCATGTCAATCAGTTTAAAAGCAGCTTTTATGGCAACAAGGTTTATTATATCAATCTTTTATCATAGCCGTAACAAATAAATGTCATTCAGCCACTACAAGCAATTTCAATGAGGTATTATATGCTGCAATAAAGCTGGTTCTGTAGCCACAAAATTTTGATTTTATATTTTGCCTCTAAAAGGTTTTGAAAACAACTAAGAGCTGACTTACATAATATCATCTTCTCGCAACGGTAAATGTCGCCTCTAGCTACTATAGCATTCACGTAACTGTCATAAAACATTAATAAATCCACACGAATGCCCAATTGCTGTGGAATTGTTACTTGGGAAGTCAAGTGGAAGTCTTTAAAATATCATAATTTCTCAAATTTCTACCTACCGAGCATAAAGAAGAATTTATATCAAGATTCTCCAATTTCTCCAATCATTCCTTTTTTAAATTTAGTAACTCGAGTAAAAATGAGCTTCAGCTTTACAATATGAAAAATAATTTTCCCTTGATCCAATACGGCGAATTTTTTTGAAAACTTCTAATTTATTTTTAAGTGCTATGAACAATTATCATCCTACCAAAATGAAGGACGTATGTTTTTAGTGCAAAAATTGATTTAATCTTTTTACTTTGAGATTTCAGTAAACAATGATTTAATATCTTAGAAAATTGTTTATAATTTTCTAGTGGCGGTAAAGAATAGGGAGTCGATGCCGGTGCGTATTATGGACCTCCTACAGAAAAACATAAAATTAAGACTCAAAGCAACTTTATTCCTATGAAAATCCACCGGGGGAACTTCGATTACATTGTAAGTCAGCAGTTTCAGGCAAAATATTTGGTTTGAGACGCATAACCCAACAAACATTTTAGTGGAATAAGAGTTGAACAAACTACTTTAAAGATTATTTTAGCTGAATAAACTGTTGTTCAGCTACTAATGTTACTTGGGAAATACAGATATTTGAACAGTTTTGTAAATGAAACCACACAAGAGGGTCCATAATACGCATTTCCAGGTGGGTCCATAATAGGCTCGTCGGCAGCGAGCCGGATTACATGGGAATCAAATGGAGGGTCCATAATACGCAACGTCAAACTTGTAAACAATCCTATTATGGACCCCGGGAGGGTCCATAATAGGCATTCGGACAACAGTTTTTCAAATGCATATTTCGCTGGAAAAATCGAATAATTTTGTATGTTTCATAGACGTACTATGAAGTAAAGACATTGAATTTGTTGTTAGACTCCACAAAACGTATATGCGTCTGAGATATCATTGCGGAAAAGCGTCTAGAATGAATTTCAGCTACTAAGGGGTCCATTACTAGCATTGAAACCCTAATCAAAATTAATCAATGAAAAGAAAATTGGATCAGACAATTTTATCCCAGTCCACATTTTTATATAATTATTTATTTATTTAGTTGGTGTTACATCAATTAATTTGATAAAACCTCGTTAACGATGTTTCGCCAATTTACTCGGTCCATGGCTGTGTCTCTCCAACTTCGATTTTGGCCCACGTTCTCCAGTTCTTGTTGCACCTGATCAAGCCACCTCGCTCGCTGTGCTCCCCGCCTTCTTGTGCCAACCGGATTCGACGCGAACACCATCTTTGCAGGATTGTTGTCCGGTAGTCTTGCAACATGCCCTGCCCAGCGCACCCTTTTTATATAAATCAGGAACAAATTTCGTACTACATGTAGAATTACAATTAGAACAAGAAATTTCAATTGTAATAAGAAGATGATCACTACCATTAATAACTCAAATTTATAGTGAACATCATCACAGAATTGGATGATTGCATCATATGGTTTCGTACCCATTCAAAATTAGGGAACAGCTTTGTGAATTACAAATCATTCAATTCACGAAAGCAGCTTTCGTTCAGCGTATTTAACCCTCACCGGAAGTTCATATCGCAATCAGTGCTACATGGTAGTTGCAATCTGAACTAAATAATTGTCCATGTGCAAGTGCATATCCTCCTGAGCAATTTTACCGAAGGCAGCATACTACTATGTGATCGAAACCGCTAGCGCACGCGGTGGTTGAACTAAATTATAACCTATGTGGACCTTGTTCGCAATCTCGAGATTTCCAATTCTTAGCACTTTTGATTGACTTCGGCAGTGGGGTTTTTTGAAAGCTACAGTTTTCATATTCGGACACAGTATGCGTCGTACTGAAGCGCTTCTTATTCCAAAGTTCCAGACAATTCGGCCGTGAAAAACCTCCCATGCCAAAGTGAATCAAGGAAGTGCCCAAGTGGTTCAGCACCCTAAGTATCCCCTAACTGAAATTCATATAGACGCCAGCGCCACGCGGTGGTCTAATTCTGCACTAACTTGTAACCCAAATGGAAGTCCTTATCTTCCGGAGCAACTTTGCAGAAGACGAGATATCGCATAATTAGTGATAATTAATCTTTGAGCTTTTTAGTGGAATACCTATAAGTAAATGAAAAACCGAATTTAGTACTGTGCCATTTAATTCCACTAGAGTTTGTATCCTTTGACAGATACGCGTATTTCGACCTCAACTGTCGAAGGCCGTCTTCAGTGTCGTGTACTAGACTCGACACTCGACACTAGACTCGAAGTTGTGTCTAGTACATGACACTGAAGACGGCTTTACAGTTGAGGTCGAAATACGCGTATCTGTCAAAGGATACAAACTCTAGTGGAATTAAATGGTATAGTACTGAATTCGGCCCTACCGGAAGTTCGTATCGAAGCTAACGCTAATGCCCTGATCTGATACTGAACTAAATTGTAACTCAAGTGGAAGTCCTTATCGTTTTGAGCAATTTTGTCGAATTCTCACGTGGTTGTCGAGTTCTGAACTAAATTGTAATCCATTCGGAAATGTTTAGTGCCCGAAGCAAGTTCGCTGAAGACAGTAAGTTTCCAAATGGTCTGCATATCGACCAATTTGATGATGACTGCAGCTCTTCGTGTATACTGTATTTTCACATGTCCCCATCGTAGCCGACTCCCGGTGGCCACTAGCAACGGAACCGGTATTGAAGCGATGTTCTGTAATCTTGAGAAGCATATCTTTCGAATGAGGTAAATAATTCATTTGTTATTTCGATGATTCATAAGGGTACACATTTCTACGTCATAATGACCCAAACCTCTTATTCGTTTATATTTTTTAGTGTTCACGGAAGGTTAATGGAAGAAATACTGAATAAATATATTTTAAGAAACACTTGACAAATACTTGATAGTAAAGCTAGATTAACACGTGAAGAGGATTCCCTTGAGGAATTATCACAGAAATCCAAAAAGAATATCTTGCAAGAGATTCTTGGAGAAGTGCTCCGGATCAAATCCTGCAGATTCCCTGGAATAATCCTTGAACATTGCTGAATACTTTTTTTATAATTTTGCTCAAGTTGTAAAATTTACACTGTTTTAATCAGTAGCTTGAGCTCGATAGTTGTGAGATATCTACTGCCGTGAATCGCAAGTCAGTCCTATCTGCATTTTCGTCAAAATTGAGTTGAGTTCAGTTTTCAACATCTGTTCTAATGCTCTTTCAGTTGCACTAATGAAATAATAAGATTTGTTCGGATAAATTAGGAAAAACAGCAAGTCAAATTGTCCCGTAATGAAAAGTAACCGCATATCAGTCCCACTACATACTTTCGCACCATAGAACACAAAAATGTAACTTGTTTCGATGATCTTTATATTTTTCTCGGATAGATATCGTAGTAAAAAGCAAGTTGTGAAAGTTTCATAAGGATTGGAACATGTTCCAATCCTCTGGAAATTTTTGAATATTCGTATGGAAAACGAGTTTGAAAACTTCACAGCCCATTTTCTCAATGCCTACTTTTTACAGATGGGACTGACTTGCGATTCACGGCAGTCTAGATATCCTTAGGCATGTTCGTTTCTTTGGATGTATTTCTTGCATAGTGTGAAATTTCGTAGAAATAACAAGAACTCATAAAATAGGGAGTTTTACTGCCCTCTGCATTTCGGAGGAATGTCATCATGCTGGAAATATTGGTGAACAAGCTCTTAACTTTTCCCGATTTCTATTTATTTTAGTCATGTATTTTACAAACGAATCCTCGCTCGTACGATAGTACAAATTAGTTATGTGTTAGTTTCCGAAATGGTTAATACTCCGAACCATGAAATGCGATGCTGGTAATATATCTATACGTAGGACAGTTTCGAAGCCCACCGCGCTTCGATCTTCAATGTGCATATGAAACTAGTTACAGTACATCATGATGTAGAATAATTTGCTACCGAATAGAGAACTAATGCCTACACTAATGGAGGGATATGTTAGTCAACTAATTAGGCTTGCTCTAAATTTCACACTCGTCAATGTTTGCTCCTTGGTACGATGTGTAATCCACTTCGTCGTTGTTACTCCCCAGATAAATATCCTGGATGCATCCACTGAAAGCACTAGCAAACTTTCCAAACGTTCGATTGTGAATATCGTCGTCGGGAAATCCACCTGAAAGAAATTCGAATGTTATTATGAGGATTCATTTTAGAGAAATAATCTGCCTACCCAAATACGAGGCTTCATCGGAAGTATATCTCAATCCAGGCTCAGTATCGGACGTGTCCGATCTGATTCTCAAATCGGTGAACAGTGGATGACCGTTGACCAGTACTTGTACGGTTCCGTTCTCCGTATCGATTCTCACATTGTGCCAATCTCCATCAGCAACAAAAGCCTTCCAGGGGTTTGAAATGGCCGTCAAATTCTCCGCTTCCTGCACCATATTGCTCGCCACGGTGATGAACCCATTCCGAACGCCAATTCCGAAATATCGGGAGTTTTTATCGACAGTCCAGAAGACGACCCCGTCATCCAGGGTGGATATGTTGAACGATATCTGTAATTCTAAACGAGGACTCAAGTTGGTCGATTCGCCGTTTCGTTTGTCCTTCATCTTGATCTTTTGCGACGGTATTAGAATGTAGCTGCGATCGTTGAAGCCCAAAGCGGAGAATTTCGTGGTGGCTATTTCGCAATAGTACCCAGTCCATCCAATCGCGCAACTACAGCGGCCATTCTTCAAACACTGTCCATTGTTGCGGCACTTGACTATCTCGCATGATTCTTGAATTTCACAGTTTATCCCTTTAGAGTACTCCGGACATTTGCAGTGTGGTTGCGAATGTTCGTCCAGCCAACAAAGGCCTCCCTTGGTACAGAGATCGCCTCCGCAAGGCGTACCGTCGCAATCGTTCACATTTCTTGCCTCTACAATACTGCTTTCGTTCAGCGTGATACGAGTTCCGTTAAGGTTAACATTTCGGATGCACCCTCTGAATGGGATGGGAAATCCGGAAATGGCATCAAACGGAAGTTCCGATAAGTCTGTCAAACCACCAAAGTACAGTCTTGTATTCGGGTTGATGAACTCTTCACGAACCGAACCAAGCATCGATGTGCTCTTGCCTTCGACCCAAAGAGTCAATCGCTTGCCATATTTGATAATTGTGATGTTATGCCATTCGCCGATCGCCAGGACATGATTGCTTCGAACTACGGAAGTCTGCATCTGAGCCGAAGATACTCGGTACTCGATTACGCCGCCCTGTAGGCTGAGACTGATGAATCCCTGCTTCTGTTCGTTGGAATCGTACGTTCTTACAAACATGAGTAAACCCTTTTCTGAAAGCGGTCGAACCTGCAGTTCAATCGAGAGGTAACGAATCTTCAGCTGATGATAGTTCTGCGATCGAGTTGTCAGGACGTGGCTGTAGAGCAGGTTGTTCGCTGTATCGTTTGCGTTGATCTTGAGAACGTCGTTGATTTTGTCCAGCTCTCTTATGGACTTAAGCAATATCGAATGATTCTGTGACATCAAACTCGACGGTTGAACTATCTTCTCATACCGAACTTCATTCTCTAGGTAGGAGTAATCACTGTTGACTGACGGCCATTTGACGGCCAAGTAGGACCGTCTTCCAGAAAAAGAAACATCGCTGAGGTATTTGAGATTAGCTTCACAGCGTTTCCCAATCTTCCCAAACGGACAATCACATTCGTAGCCAGAGATCAGTGGGAAGCAGCTCGAATCCACGGCACACTTGTTGCTCTCATCACAAGGATTAGTTTTCTGTGAACATAACAAGCCGTTCCAGTCCTCTTGGCAGATGCACGTGAACGTAGATCCATGCTGCAGACAGGCTCCGTTGTTCTGACACGCGTGTCGATGACATTCCTTGGTCCCACATTGTCCAACGCTTCGTCCCCGCATTCCTCCGATATGCTGCAGGGGAATGTGAACCGGTCCAGCGACAATGTGGATATCAAACAGGCATCCTTGGAATCCGGAGTGCAACGGTAGATCATGCGGAAGGTTCGAGAAGTTTGCCTGCTCGTGACCGCCAATGAACAGATAGGGCGAGACGTTCAGTTTGCTGCTGCTGCCCGGCGAATTTCCCGATATGTTGACCTTTCCGTCGATCGAAAGCCACGCCAGCCGTCCGCTTCTGCCCACGTTGATGGTGGTGGGTCGAGAAGGTTGAATGGATACTGGCTGCTGAGTGAAGATTCGCCGGGGACCGCTGCCCAGATTCCACGTGACCAGAATGAATCCTGGAAGAAGGGGAGAATCGTTAGTAAAGCTATGATCTGTGGTTGACCTTGACTACACTTCCAAGTACGAGGTAGTGATGAACTTCAGAAGAACCACGTTTAGCTCAATGAGCGTAGCACAAGCCCAGCGTGTTCAAGGTTTCCAGAAAGGAAAAACAGCATAACGGGTGTTCAATAAAAAAATGAGAATTTTTTAACCGAATTCAGTTTTTTTCTATTAAAAACATAATGTTTGTTCTTCAAAAAACGTCTACAAAATTGGAGAAGGGACCCTAATCAGCCGTACAACACAACTTTAGTCACTTTAGTCGCGATGCTCTCACAAGAGCGCTGAACGGCACTGACGTCCATCTTCCGGATCCTTATGATCAACTGCTTTGTATCTTTAGCCCACCAATTATTTTCGTACACTAGGGTACTGAGAGAGCCGAAGAAATCCTCAATGGGTCAGCACTGGGGTAAGTTGGTCGAGTTCCTTTCTTTCGGCACGTACGGTACTTTTTTCTGCACGAACAACGTCCCGCGGTACTTCTTTGTCATTCAACGAAACGTCGATTTCACGGTCGCTATCTGCTCTCGGGGACCAAATCTTCTTCCAACAGATGATGTCCTCCATCTAGGGGGCTTGGTGAATCAAGGTATGGGATCAGTGATACTTTTGGCCGGTGTCACGAAAACTCGTTCCGTTTTTGTTGTCTAACAGCTTTTTCCACGCTCAGGGCACGTTTTTGTCTCGAGAATAGTCTATCGTAAACTTTTTTCCACGATGACCATGCGTTTCGTAAAACCGTACAACACGCTCGCGGAGTGCTTGCTTTGAGCTATTCATTGAGGATCCTTTCGAGTATGAAATTTTATCGACTTACCAAAACATGTTTGAGATTTTCAATATCTCTATCTTTAATCAGTAAAGGACTAACATATGTGGGGCCGGTAGCAGGTTTCTTTTTAGAGAATTGGTCTTTATGTTTATTATTTAGAGACTTACTCTAAAGAGTCTCTATTTTTGATGAAAGGTCTCTGACGTCTCTATTTTAACCAAAATGGTCTCTAAAGTCTCTTTTTTCCTTATCTTGCTGCAGATAATTATGATGCAAAGTTTCTTCTCATATTTCTCTAGAACAGCTTCAGGAATTATCCTAGTGGTTGCTCCAAAGATTTTATCTAAAATACTACCAGGAACTAATACAGAGTTCTTTCAAGAAGTTCTCCAAGAAATGCCTCTACCAATTCTTCTAGTAATTTTCCAAAGGATGTTTAAAGGAATTTCTCAAGAATTTGCTTCAGGAAATCTTTGACCGCTTCGACGTTACTACCTCCAGTAATTTTCTCAGGCATTACTTTGAGCAATTTTTAATAGACTATCCTCGGACTTTTTCTAAAACTTTTCCACCGAATTCTCTAGTTGTTATTTTAAGAGATCTGCCAAAGATTTCCACAGATTAATTTTTTTCCAAGAAAACCCGCAAAGGGTAAGTAAAAGGTTTTGGAAAAAAGTCTTTCAAGGATTTTTTTAAGAAACACCCTAAAAGAATTTCTTCGACATTTTATCTACGGTTATTACAAAGAGTTGCTCCAACAATTCGAGGGTTATTCGAGTGAATCTATTAAGAACATTTCGAATAATTGCCTAATTTCGACCTATATTTCAGTATGGAGTTTCCACAGATTTTTTATATAAATTTCTACAGCATTTCATCCAAGAATTACTGAAGTTCTTCCAAACATTTTTCAATGAAACCCCTCAAAAGTTCATTTACTCCTTTTTCCAGTTAACACAACAGCATATATTTTTTTTTTCAAAAAATCCTCCGATCATTCCTACACAATTTTTTAGAGATTTCGTCCTGTTTTTCCAGGAGTTCGTTCACATAATCCTGCGGGATTATCCAGAGTTGCAATTGATTTGTTTTCTTTTTTTCAATTATCTTAGCAATTAGCTAGAAAATCTCGTAAAATTTCCTCAAGAGTGAGTTCTTCTAAATCCTTGTTCATCAAGGGTGAGTTAGGAACTTACACATGTTTTAATAAAAGTTACCCTAAAATTTACTTTGAGAACACGACACGATTTTTTTCAACAATTTCCCAGCTTTCTGTAAAATTTTATTCACATTTCCGTGGAGAAATACATAGAAAACTCCTGGAAGAACGCTTGAATTTTTTTGAAGACTTTCTTGGGAAATCTCTAAAAGTTGTTGGATAACTTCCAAAAGATATCTTAGGAGAAATTCTAAAGAACAATCCTGAGAAATCCTTGCAGACATTTGGAATAGTTTCTGATTTCTGGTTTTAAACGGGAGTCTAGGATGTCCTGTTTGTGATAGTTAAAAAGCCAGGTTTTGTTTTGAGATATCCAAAACATTTTTTTTTTAGAAATTCATTAGTAAAATTCTTGGAGAGATTTCATTGAAGTTCATTCTGGACAAAAATTAAAATCTCTCAAATAAAGTTGTAATAAAGACTAGGGTAGGTGTACCAATTATGGACGATTCTATGACATTTGGTCGAAATACATTTGGTCGAATGACGTTTGGTCGAAAGTAAATTTGGTCGAACGGACATTTCGTCGAAGGACATTTGGTCGAAAAGGTTTTGTTGCAACAGAAAGCATATGATATTTGGTCGAACCTACATTCCTAGGAAAGGATAGTGCTCGAATCTAAATAGTATGAAAATAAAGTTTAACGTTTAATCTGACTACCATCGAGAGTAGCATTTTGTTGCTAATACAAAAGTGATAGAATAATTGAAGAAGTATCAACCATTTTACCAACAATCCATATGCGATAAGCAAAATTTTGTTATTCAATTTTAGACGTTCTTCCAACATATTGATCAACCTTTTACTTTTTTGACGTTACATGTTGCTTTTTCGTTCAGGCATGTTCTGCGAGTCGAGGTAAGCTGATCTTAAATGGGAACAAGCCAATTTTTGTCACCTCAGTCAACTCGTCTTCCTTTACCCATTTTTAATAATTCAAAGCTTCTACTGCAAACTCTGTTATTCACCCGAGGTCATCAACACTGTCAGCAAAGCCATATATTAGTTTGAGGAATGTTATTAAGCTGGAAGTAGAATTACCGACTTCTTACACTCACTTCACCATAAAGGTTTTATTAAAACCAATTTTTCCTTGCGCATTCAAAAATCATACCCACGCCCATGAGCTGCAAGACCCAGAATTCGAAGAAAGATCCCAAGCGCTCTCTCCGAATGCTTCCATCAAATGAGCTGAACTTTATTACGAAGAACGATGATATTTCAAAAGAATAATAAATAAAGAAAACATTATGTTCACATCGTTGAGTAATAAAATAACTCGAGCAGTTTTTCAAAGAATGATGGTTTTTTTAAAAGAATAATAAATTCACAGGAGTTAAGTTTTTCAGTCCCATTAAAAAAATACGTTATCTTATCTACTTTGTAAAATTTTTAAAACAATAATCAATTACACCGAATGATTTTTCAATAAACCATTTCAAATAAGCTTTCAACCAAATTTCCGTTCAACTAAACATCATTCGACCGAACAAATGTTCTAAAGCCATTCGTCCAAATGTCCATTCGACCAAATGTCCTTTCGACCAAATGTACTTTCGATCAAATGTCATTTGACCAAACGTCATTCGACTAAATGTCATTCGACGAAATGTCCTAAAGCCATTATGGACATAATGGTTTCCTATTTCGCCATACGTGATAATATGATTATTTTCAAATTTTTAATCATTCTGTTTGTTTTAGTAGTTTGATATCAAATGAATCTTGATGTTAAAACATTCAAAATTAAGTAGATGAAAAGTAAAAAACGAATTCATTCGGAATAAATTCGGTTTTTTCATCTACTTATAGGTATTCTACTAAACAGCTCGAAGATTTATTATCATTCAAAATTATTCAAAATGTTAAAGTTTTCGAGAAAACACATATGTCCAAATAGGGAATCACTATAGCCATAACTGGTACACTCAGTAGCGTAGCTAGGGGGGTGCGGTGGGTGCGGGCCGCACCGAGCCCCGAGCTTCTAGGGGCCCCAAAATCGCAGTGCGAATATCTCATGACATGAAAAATTCGAAATTCCAAGAAACTGACAATTTTTATGATCTCAAAAAAGATGATCTAAATGACAAGCATAAGTTTCAGAGGAGACTTGGATCTGCGATGTTCAGGGGCCCCTTGGTTATTCATTTATTTTATTTATTTTAGGGCCATGTTTAGAATGGTCTGAGGGTTCTGGCGGAACCGTCACTTTGGGCCCCACATTTTAGGGGTCTTTTGAGTCTGAATGTAGCTTTGGATTCATTCATATTTATATTTATATAGTTCTTCATGAATTCTGAATTTCAACCAACTCTACCCAAGTTTGTATGCCTCAAAATATCTGGAGCATTGCTGAAAGTCAAATTTTTATACATTTTCATACGATCTGAATAATTTTCATTGTCATTCATTTTAGAAATGATACAGAGACCTTTTCAATAATATATGCATGTGTAAAAGGCTAAAGGTATACATTATTGTTCTGATTTCGACATTTGGGATATTTTAAAAAGCATTTATTTTGTAGAATAAGTAAGCCAAAGCATTAGATGTTTTATTTACTCTTCAGGCAGATGCAAATATTAATTTTCTCATAAGTCCAAGACTACTTGGATGACTCAAGGAGGGGAAAAATATACAGGGTACGAACTTGATTACAAACAAATAAAATACCAACAAAATTTTAATTTATGTTTTTATTTTGAACATTGACTGTGAATCGAAATTCTTTAAGGTGTTATTATTTAAATCATCCAAAAATAACTACCAAAGTCATCCAAATTTATTCTTGGGTGACCTCAAATAATTCACCAGGATATTTCTTTAATTTTTTTCCTAGAAATTTATTCAAAAAATATGCCACGGATTCTACCAACATTTTTTATTTAACGTATTTATAGATTCCTTTATAATGTCCGAGAAAATATTTCCAGGAATTAATTTTGGAGTTCTTTAAGGAACTTTAGCAGAAAATCTGACTGTACTTCTTCAGAATTAACATAAGCAACAAATCCAAGGAACTTCTCCCAGCGCTTTCAAGACAAACTCTGCAGAGTATTTTAAGCAATGCTGGCAGGAATTTGTCTTGTAATGTTTGGAAGAATGTCACTATACTAATGCTAGTTATAATCTATATGGTGTTTTTATACAAACGTCAATAAATTGAAGAATTTTCAAAAAAAAAAATGCCACAGAAATTCCAAAAAAATCTACCTGTTTTTTTAAGAATTTCTACAGAAATCATTCTACGGATTTATCAAAGTTTCAACCACAAATTCCACTGAGAAAACCACTGAAGAGATTTCTTGGCGTACTGTTGGCCGAGAAATCGTGTGTTTTTTATTTCAAGTTTTCCTTTACCAATAACTTCAGGGATTCTTCCAGGAATTGTTTTTTCAAATACACTTCAAATTTACTTCTTGATATATATCTGAAGTTTTTTTTTCTGATATTTATCTTAGAATGAATTCCTCAGATAATTGGAAATACTTATGGATACGTCTTTTTTTTTCTCCAGGGACCCCTTCTTGGATTCGATAATTATTATAAGGAGTTCTTTGAGTAAAAAAGCAGTGATTTTTCCAGAAAGTTCTTAGCGATTCTTCCAATTTAAAAACATGTTTTTGAATATTCTTGCGAGCCTTTCTATAAGGAGTTTCCTAAAAAAAAGGAATCCAAGAATTTAAGGAATTTTAACAGAGTTCCAGGAAAATATTTTTTTTAAGGTGTATTCTAAAAATTTCTCTAATGATGCCTCTATATATTCGCTGGGAATTCCTCATAAAATATTTACAATAATAAAATCAAACAATTTATCTTAATTGCCACCTAGATCTGCATTACCACAAAAAAATAGTAATTTTCGCAACTAGAATTTGTAGAGCGATGTCACCAGTTGCTTTGCTATGAATTGTTCCATTTTTTTTCCAGGAGTCTTCAAAGAGTTCAACAAAATATCGTACAACATACAGAAAGTTATCCAAGAATAAAGATTCTTTGGAACATAAACTTATGAATCAATTACTTCGTATATACCCAGTCAACATTGGTATATCTATTGTTATACATCATTCTATGTGAATCCTTTTAATCGTATAGAATGCATGAAAAGGCTATATACCTACCAAAGTGGTTATTTGGCCATATTAACATGTTCCATGTACAGCGATACTTGCTTTGTTGTTCTTTGAGGCCCATCGTCAGCAGATACCAAGTTATTGCGATTTCATATGATGCTTTCTGGATTGATATATGATCTGTCATTGATAATGCTTAATTTGGCATCTTGTGCGATTCTGATTTTCTTGTACGATACGTGATTCACTGGGTATTGTTAGATACCATAAAGCATAAAATCAAAAACTACTTCCTGACGGAAATCCTGACTGCGTCCTCGTATAAGTTAATTTTTACCGGCAGAATATATTTCGATATTTCAATCACAAAATTTTGATAAAATAATAAAAGTTATAAAATTTCATAAATCTCTATTTGAGGGGCCTACAAATCTACCTCCGCACCGGGCCCCCAAATCTCTAGCTACGCCACTGGACACTTTCCCTATTCATCTAACATGAAGAAATTATTTGTCGTAATGTCACGAGAAATTTCCCAAAAAAAACGTATTAGGAATATTCTCTGAGAAAAGCCTGATCGTATCAAACTCTTTGCTCATATTCAGATATTGATTACCGTTTGATCATTTATCGGTTTGTTTTTGGTTCCTGTTTAGTCTCTATTATCAGGAAAAAGTTTTTTTTAATTACTTATTTTCAAGACACTCAGGGCCGATTTTTCACCTTCGCTTAAGCCGTAAACCACGTTTACCCATATGATTAAACTAGGCTTAAGGCCTAAGCGGGGGTAAAGCAATCGACCCTCAGTCACCAAAACTGCTTAATGTACAAGTTTTTAAAATTATTAGAAAATATTCAGAAAAAAATATTTTGGACAAGTAATATTAAATTTAGAAAAACTTTAAATTTTAAAATTTTGTTACATTTATGATTAATTCTCTCTTTCCCATGACTTTATTCGACTATTTCTTTACGATAAAAGCGTTTCTATAAAAATTGCTTAAACAAATATGGTAGCAAATGGTCTAAATTATTCGAAATCAGTCCAAAAAACTTGTTTTCAATAGAAAAATGATCGATCATCAAAAGTTTTACTATTGAAACAGTTAATTCAGTGTTGGGTTAATCTGATGTGTATAGAATAATATTTCTGTAACTATTGCATTGTATTTATCTAATTCAGTTTGTCTTAAGTTCGTCGAAAATCAATGGAGCTCTGGTGTCACCATGGGAAAAGAGGTTTAACTTAGAATTCTTGAATATTTTCGAATACGGATATCCACAAGTTTTATGGTTTATATGCATTAATTTAGATGGGAATATAGGTAAAGTGTACCAGTTATGGCCATAGTGGTTCCCTATTTGGCCATATGTGACATTTTGATAACTTTCAAATTTTAAGTCTATTTGAATGCTTCAACATCAAGATATAACTTAAATCTAACTACTACAACACACATTTTTTTTCAAAATTTGAAGACATTAAAGTAATTACGTATGGCGAAATAGGGAATCATTATGTCCATAACTGGTACGCTTACCCTACCTTTTCAAATATGTAGCAGAAGACTTTTGTAGCAATCATTAATACGATTCAATCAATTTGAGATATTTTATAGAATTTGACTTTTTCTTGCAGGTCAGAACTCTATGATTACTTTCGAAAATATCCGTAAACTTAGATTTTATTTTAGATTTGAAACAATATCAAATCCAAATAAAATTTTATTTTTGCTGCCATAAAGCTGTCTTAGGTATCCATATCCTTAGGTGACCCATGGAAATGATTGGTGCATTTTTTTTTTGTTTGGGAACGCGGTACTGAAAATAAAAAATCAAGAAGAAGCATACTGATGCACGGCGCGGTAAATGGCTGGGCATGGCGTACTCGCATACTCTCCGATGTACTGAAGACCCGCGGTTTCGACATCGTAGCGCTGCAGGAGTTGTGCTGGACAGGAGCATTGGTGCGAACGTTTAGAGGTAATCATACCATCTACCAGAGCTGCGGCAACACACGCGAGCTGGGAACAGCTTTCATAGTGATGGGTGATATGCAAAGGCGCGTGATCGGGTGGTGGCCGATCAATGAACGAATGTGCAAGTTAAGAATCAAAGGCCGATTCTTTAACTTCAGCATAATCAACGTGCATAGCCCACACTCCGGAAGCACTGATGATGACAAGGACGCATTTTACGCGCAGCTCGAACGCGAGTACGACCGCTGCCCAAGCCACGACGTCAAGATCATCATAGGAGATTTGAACGCTCAGGTTGGCCAGGAGGAGGAGTTCAGACCGACGATTGGAAAGTTCAGCGCCCACCGGCTGACGAACGAGAACGGCCTACGACTGATAGATTTTGCCGCCTCCAAGAACATGGCCATTCGTAGCACCTATTTCCAGCACAGCCTCCCGTATCGGTACACCTGGAGATCACCTCAGCAGACAGAATCGCAAATCGACCACGTTTTGATCGATGGACGGCACTTCTCCGACATAACCGACGTCAGAACCTATCGTGGCGCCAACATTGACTCCGACCACTACCTGGTGATGGTGAAACTGCGCCCAAAACTATCCGTCATCAACAATGTACGGTACCGACGCCCGCCCCGGTACAATCTCGAGCGGCTGAAACAACCGGATGTCGCCAATGCGTACGCGCAGCATCTTGAGGCAGCGTTGCCGGATGAGGGCGAGCTCGATAGGGCCCCTCTTGAGGACTGCTGGAGGACAGTCAAAGCAGCCATTAACGACGCTGCCGAAAGCGTTGTCGGATATGTGGAACGGAGCTCAAGAAACGATTGGTTCGACGAGGAGTGCCAGGAGGTTTTAGAGGAGAAGAATGCAGTGCGGGCTGCAATGCTGCAGTATGGTACGCGGCAAAACGTGGAACGATACAGACTGAAGCGGAAACAGCAAACCCGCCTATTCCGGAACAAAAAGCGCCGCCTGGAAGAGGTGGAATGCCAAGAGATGGAGTTGCTGTACCGTTTTCAAGAAACGCGGAAGTTCTATCAGAAGCTCAACACATCCCACAAAGGCTTCGTGCCGCGAGCTGAGATGTGCCGGGATAAGGATGGGAGCATCTTGACGGACGGATGCGAGGTGATCGAAAGGTGGAAGCAGCACTACGATAAATACCTGAATGGCGCAGAGAACACAGGCACAGAAGGTCAGGACAACGAAGGCGATGGCTACGTCAGCACAGCGGACAGCGGAAATCAACCAGCTCCCACGATGGGGGAAGTTAAGGATGCCATTCAACAGCTCAAGAACAACAAAGCCGCTGGCAAGGATGGTATCGGAGCCGAACTCATCAAAATGGGCCCGGCAGGTTGGCTGCTTGTCTGCATCGGCTGATAGTCAGAATCTGGGAAACGGAACAGCTACCGGAGGAGTGGAAGCAAGGCGTTATATGCCCTATCTACAAAAAGGGCGACAAACTGGAGTGTGAAAATTATCGTGCAATCACCATCCTAAACGCCGCATATAAAGTGCTATCCCAGATTCTCTTCCGTCGTCTATCACCTATAGCAAACGAGTTCGTGGGAAGTTATCAAGCAGGTTTCATCGACGGCCGCTCGACAACGGACCAGATCTTTTCCGTGCGGCAAATCCTCCAGAAATGCCGTGAGTACCAGGTCCCTACGCACCACCTGTTCATCGATTTCAAGGCGGCATACGATAGTATCGACCGCATAGAGCTATGGAAAATCATGGACGAGAACAGCTTTCTCGGGAAGCTCACAAGATTGATCAGAGCAACGATGGACGGTGTGCAAAACTGCGTGAAGATCTCGGGCGAACACTCCAGTTCGTTCGAGTCTCGGCGGGGACTACGACAGGGCGACGGACTTTCGTGCCTGTTGTTCAATATTGCGCTTGAAGGTGTCATGCGAAGAGCCGGACTTAACAGTCGAGGCACGATTTTCACGAGATCCGGACAATTTGTTTGCTTCGCGGACGACATGGATATTATTGGGAGAAAATTTGAAACGGTGGCAGATTTGTTCACCCGCCTGAAACGCGAAGCAACAAGAGTCGGGCTAATGGTGAATGCGTCGAAAACAAAGTACATGCTGGTTGGCGGAACTGAGCGCGACAGGGCCCGCCTAGGAAGCAGTGTTACGATAGATGGGGATACCTTCGAGGTGGTGGACGAGTTCGTCTACCTCGGATCCTTGTTGACGGCTGACAACAATGTTAGTCGGGAAATAGGAAGGTGCATCATCAGCGGAAGTCGTGCCTTGGGCTCCAGAAGAAACTGCGGTCAAGAAAGATTCACCCCCGCACCAAATGCACGATGTACAAAACGCTAATAAGACCGGTAGTCCTCTATGGGCATGAGGCGTGGACTATGCTCGAGGAGGACTTGCAAGCTCTTGGGGTTTTCGAACGCCGAGTGCTAAGGACGATCTTCGGCGGCGTGCAGGAGAACGGCGTGTGGCGGCGAAGGATGAACCACGAGCTCGCTCAACTCTACGGCGAACCCAGTATCGTGAAGGTAGCTAAAGCTGGAAGGATACGCTGGGCAGGGCATGTTGCAAGAATGCCGGACAACAACCCTGTAAAGATGGTGTTCGCCACGAATCCGGTCGGAACAAGAAGGCGTGGGGCGCAGCGAGCTAGGTGGATTGACCAGGTACACCAGGACCTGGAGAGCGTGGGTCGCAGTCGAGGATGGAGAGAAGCGGCCATGAACCGAGGGAATTGGCGAAATATTGTTGGCGAGGCTTTATTAAGATAATTGATGTAAAGCCAACTAAGTAAGTAAGTAAGCATACTGATGCACTTGAAAGTTCCGTTAAGTTCATGATGATGAACAGACCTCTTACAAACGAAATAAAAAACAGCATCATTAGCAAATACAACTCATTCGAATAAAACTTAAGCTTAGGCTTTGGCATTGTTAGCACCTTCATATTGGAATAGCATCAGCATGCTTTAAAAAAACAAAAACCAAAAACATTTTAAAATTTATCATTAGTTCGTTTTAGCCGTATAAAATTAGAGTACTTCTTGAATCTATAATTATTTTGTGATACCTGAACAAACTGTAAATATCAGGGATTTTCATTTCGCTAAACGAGTAGACACCCTGTACTAGTATATGGATTTGCTTACCTTGAATGAAACTAACCGAGAAATGGTCACTTTTCTCGGAGTGGTCGTCCAACTGTCCCACAAAAGCCAGCAGCGATATCTGCGACAGCGTAGTCGGGATGATTTTGAAACTGAACTCGAAACGGTCCTCCAGCGGGAACGAGAGAGGGTACGCCACGTACGACGACAGTCCCTTGATGCTTCCGAAGAACGACGGTTGCAGGATATCCAGGTCATGCTCGCACAGGTGACCGTGCTTGCCGTAGGGACACAGGCAAAGGTAGCCACTCTCCGGGAACGTCACGCACGTTCCTCCGTGTTTGCACGGATTGTTGTCGCAAATGGAGCGTTCACAAGTTCTTCCCATGTACCCGAAGGCACACTTGCAACTCCAAGTGGCCTGGCTGTTCGGCTTGTAACGACTTTCCATGTTGCTGGAGCCTTCCTCTTCGACACAGATGGCTCCGTTCCGGCAAGGGCTTGACAGACATGCCAGTGAGGTGCACTCGTAGATTTTGAAGGCATCTTCGGCGTTTCTGGAAATACGAAATCGTTACACATACGAGTAGATTCGAGAAGTCATGCTCATATCTCACTCAAAAACTGCAATCGGCTTACGGTTGATTTCCAACTCGTAAACGCAACCGGTAAACCCTTGATAACGGGAGATGTTATGACTCAAAGTGTACATGGTTTTGATCGGTCGTCCACCCAAATGTAACCAGCTGTGTTTAATAGGGACGACTGCAGTGCTAGGTTCTTCGTATGGGCCCATACTCGTAAGCCATGTAGGCTGTTCACCGCTCATGGCTAGCGTATCATTCACATGTAGCGATGCATTGCAGTGCGAGAGACGATCGTTGAAGTTCAATCTGTAAAATTTGTTTACAGTTATCTACTCGAATCTACAACGGTACTGAAACTCATACTCACCCTACTTTGATATTCAGCTCATACCCGTTGTTCACCGGTCCTTCGATTTCGCTCAACAGCATCGTCTGAAGTCCGCACGAGAACTGAAACTGTAGCAGGCCCTTGTGAAGGAAAAGCGCCACATAGTGACTACCATCGTTTCCCTCGGCAGCGGCAAGCATGATCAGCCCTTCCCGAGAAGTCATCTTTGCCTTGAACCGAACACTAATCGGTAGCATTTGGGCGGTGGTCATGTTTTGGAACTCACTCTCGTTCCGCCGGTAGATGATATGGCGCAGGAATGAGTCTCGCGAGAAGGCGGCATTCTGAATGCTCACGGGGATGTCACAGTACGTTCCGATGTAGCGGAAATCGCAATGGCACTTGATTCCACTGGGGGTCATGGCACAGGTTCCACCGTTGGCACACACTTTGTCGTCGCACTCGGTGATTATCGTGTCGGTTGGTCTCGGAGGTACGGTGGTCGTAGTTGTACTAGTAGTTGTAATAGGGGAAGACGAAAAGTCAGTGGAACTTGATGGACCATAGGAAACCGTATCGTACGAAGATGTCATGGAAGAAGTAAACTTGGTTGTTCGTTCATCTGGTGGAACTGCTGTGGAAATGTTACCCGGTGTTTCCGTGAAGAACGGAGTTATCGTAACATCTACCGATGGAATGTCGGTTGGTGCTGTGGAAGCAGACTTTTCTGCATCTATCGTATCCGTAGACGACGATGTCCTTGGTTCTTCGATGGGTCTCACGGTTACAACTATTGGCGTACTTTCCGTAGACTTGTCTACAGATTCAGTGTAGTCTACCGATTCCGTGGATGCTACCCGAGAAGTGGTTTCTCCAGGTTTGGTAGCAACATCCACATTTTCGCCAAGTGTTGTATAAACGTCTCCAGTAACTCCTGAAGTAACTGGTCCACCTTCGTCTGGTGACCCAGATGTTTTCTGGTCTTCAATCGATAGAGTTGTAGGCAGCCCTTGGTCGGGTGTGCTGCCCACTTGTATTTTAGATGTTGTGAACGATCCTGTTTCAACGTCTGTGGTAAATCCCATTTCCGGACTGACAGAAAATTCCTTTATTAAGACTTCACCATCACTTATAGCTTTAGTTGAGTATTGATAAACTGTTGGTTCTATCGTACGCTTGCTAGTATCTTCAATTAATGTTACTGTTTCCACAGTCGTAGATCCCGTCGAGAATGGCAATCCACCTGTTATCGTGTATGTAACGTTCATCAAATCTGGTTGAGGAGATGTTACCGATGCGTTTGACACATATAAGGTCGTACTAGTTGATTTCGCAGTACCCGTTGGGCGCCAAGTCCCAGGTAAGATATCAGAATCAGTTTCAGCACTGAACGAATATCTAGTGCTGAAGCTGGAGTCGAACCAAGCACTTGTCGTAGCGTATTCCAAAGTGGTCATCTCTGGCGCCGTATAGTTACAATCCACTTGCGTATCCTCCAATACCAAACATTCGCAGTTCGTTCCAGTGAACGAAGGTGGACAAGAACAGGAATATTCATCCACTCCGTCTATGCAAGTTCCTCCGTTGACACATTTGGGATACGGTCCAAGTTGGCACTCATCGTACTGGTACTCGCATCGTTCCCCATGGAAGTCCGGCACACAGTAGCAGATTGGTTCGCTTTCTTCTACCAAACACAACGCCTGATTGGCACACGGAGAACTCTCACAGTACATAATCTCTTCTTCGCAGTTAGCTCCACTGAAACCCATCGTACACGCACAGGTGTAGCTAGCAAACCGATCGATACAGATTCCGCCATTCTGACAGGGAGATGATTCACATTCGTCGGTTTCCTCGTCGCAGAACTTGCCGCCGTAGCCTTCGACGCACTGACAGGAAAACTCCAGGCCCGGTCCTTCTATGCATTCGCCGCCGTTTTGGCACCGATCCCCCGTCTCGCACACAGCCACGTCCGTTTCGCAGAACACTCCAACATATCCGGGAGCACAGGTACAGACAAACGCATTGTCCTGATCGAAGCAGCTTCCTCCGTTTTGGCACGGGTTCGAAAGACATTCGTTGAAGTTCTCCTCGCAGTTGAGCCCTGTGGGTGAGATATGAGGATATTGTAAGCTATCCGAGAACAAATGCAGATGAGATTTTCTCTGTTAGAGAACACAACTTTAGACTGAGTAGCATCCGGATCAGGAAATGATTTGAATTGCAGATCTTATGCTTCGTTCCAGTTGAAGTTGAGCTCAAAAAGGTTCTTCATAAATACTGCTTGAATACAGCGAAAGCAGCCATCAATGATACGGCTAAGGCTAAGAATACCGTTGAGTACGTGAACCGGAGTCGACGACGGAACAATAGGACAAGAATTGCAAGCAAATTTTGGAAGAAAAGGATGCAATGAACAGAACAGAACGTGGAGGAAGGTAAAAAACAGGGGGACAAATAGAGTCACCAGAAAAAAGAGATGAGTGAAGTAGGGGAGCAAGCTGCATTGTTCACAAGAAACGCAAAGGTCTACGAACAGAACTATCTTGTGCCGTAAGTCAAAATATACAGGAATACAGTAACAGGGTGGCCACTAGAGTGATGCAAATTTTGAAATTGTTGCTCCTCTATGCTTAAACGACTTATATTATGGTAAATAGCACCCTCCCAAAGTTTGAAATGAATCGGAATAAATTTGACTGTGCACAGGCCTTTTGAAGTTTATATGGAAATTACTATGGAAAACGCCATCCTTTTGTGTTCAGCCTTCTATCTCTTCGTCATGATGTTTTATGAAAAAGTGAACACAATCTTCTCATGTGAAATCCTTTCAGCTACAACTTTGCCGAAGACCACATTTTGATTGGACGTCAGGATAAATTGCTATTCATAATCATAAACTGGTTATGCATTTTGCATGCTGAACCAACTGCCCGGCAGGCAACAGTGGGAAGAATAGATCAAAGTAATCCAGGCTACTATGTTCTACAGCTCTGAAAGTAATTGAATGATCATATCAGCATGGTTTAGACTTTGTTATCAATAATGACAAATTATCCTTACGTCTCATCAAAATGTGGTCTTCGGCAAGGTTGTAGCTGGGAAGATTTCACATGAGAAGAGTTTGTTCACTTTTCCATAGATCATTATTTCGAGCAGTTAAAAGGCTAAACACAAAAGCTTTGTCTTTTTCATAGTAATTTCCATATAAACTTCAAATGGCGTGTGCACAATCAAATTTTTTCCAAATCACTTCAAATTTTGGGAGAATGATTTTTATCATAATTGACACCGTTTAAGCATAGGGGAGCAAAAATTTCAAAATTTGCATCAGTCTAGTGGCCACCGATCAGGGAAAAACGGGAAAAGCGGGAAAAGGACGGGATTTTGAGATGGTCACCGGGAAAATGATTTTGAACAAACATCTTCAAGTTCTAAATCTACAAACCACCAAAAATAAGTTGTAGAAAGTTGATATGATTGAAGATGTTGTCATTGAACATTTGCAAACTTGGACAATTAATATTTAAACATTAATAATTACACTTCTTGTAGAGATACTTTGCTATATTATACATTTTAGAAAATAGAAATGTTTCACTTTTCTCATTGGTTTGCAATGTTTTGAAATGTTTTTTTTTTCTTTCTATAACTTACTATTTTTTTCTAACTTGTCTGACTCAATTTTTTGAATCAGAGTTTCAAAGCTTCTTGCAGAAGGTTCGAGCATACATATATATTAGATTTATAGTTTTCTTTAGTTAGTGAATAATAAATAAAAAAAATCCGAATAGTCTTGACAACAATGCTTTATTTAAAAAATCTTCTTATGTATCATAAGTTATCTAATCGACTAAAAATTGAGTAAGTAAGGTGTGGTACATCCTACAACATGTGCGACTTTGTTTCAGCCTTACCTTAAAATTATGTGCGCTTATTATGTGTTTTATGAAAAAAAATGAAAGATTAGGAATTGAAATACAGTCAACTCTCTCTAACTCGATATTGAAGGGGCCATCGAGTTAGGGAGGTATCAAGTTACAGAACACAAAACCAGTTCCAGAGGCGTAGCTAGGGTTTTTGGGGCCCGGTGCGGAGCTCAATTTAGGGGCCCTCAAAGTTAAGGTGCACGCCATCTAAATGTGAAACCGACTGTTGAAATGAACATTGGAACACATAGCTTTTGTAAAATTATGACTAAAGTTATGAAACCTATGCTGATATGTTGTTGTAGTAGTTTAATGGCAAAAATGTCAATTAATGAGTCTACAGTTCTTGTTTTCTTAATTCATGTGTTTCTGAATATTAGTTTACTGATAATTATCGAGAGGACTTCTAGTGAATTGAAATGGTAGTGGAAATATTAGCTGGCGAAGTAGCGCTGGAAAAGAATGGCTCATTACAGCTTCAGGTATTCTAAGAAAGTCATTTCCGTAATTTTGTGTTTTTGAGTCGGGATTGATATTGAAATTCTTGATGAAAGAATTTTTTTGTAGGATCGAAAAATTTTCCCAAGGTTTGCTTAAAATAAATTACCAAATGAACTTCAATGGTTTCTTCAGGAGTTCATTTCGTGATTTTCACGGACTTCCTAAGTATTTCGTTTTACACCTTCAAAAATTCAACGTAGAACTTTCTAAGGGTAATCATAGAAGTTGCCTCAAAGATTCTATCATAAATTCTTTCAAAGATTTATTCAGATTTTCTTCAAGAAAATCATAATTTTCCAAGTTTGTTATCCAATGATTTTACCATCATTTTCTTAAAATTTTCATCAACATTCTTGTTTACAACATCTTTGAGATTTCAACTATTATTTTCTCCTGGGTTTTTCTAGAATTTCCTTCAAAATTATCGTGCAGATTTCAACCAGAGAATACCTTCAGGAGTAACTACTGATTGTTGCTAAGATTCCTTCAAGAATTATTTTAGAAATTATAGAGAAATTTCCCAAAGATGTCTTCAAAGAATGTTCCCAGTCGTTTTCTCAGGAATATATCCAGAAAGAGATCGAGGATTTGAAATTTTTCAAAAATCCGGGAGATATTTCAAAAGTAAATCACAAAGTTACATCTGATGAAATTCGATTTAGTTTGAAAATAACCCTCGATAAACTCCTAGTTCTCTGAAAGAACTCTTGGGCTCTTGAGGGACTCTCGAAGGATTTCATGAGTGAATCGCTAAGATAATTGGAATAACTAGAATATTTACTATAGTATTAGTTTTAGTGTGGAATCGCAGATGAACTTTTGAAAAGGCAAGAAGATTTAACTAGTAAAAATAAACGATAAGTTGTTTTGAAGAACTGCAGGAGAAATTTCACATGAAATGTTGGAGAAATCTTTACAGAAATTTCTGATGGTGCTTCATGAAGAATCTCAGGATAAACTTGAAGAGGAGTTCCTGGAAGAGTATTGATTGTAAATCCTCAGATAATCCCATGAGGAATATTAGGAGCAATTCCTAGGAAAAATGTGGATGAAGGCTTTAAGACATCTATATAATTACTGAAAGGATAACTGGTGAAACTGGCATAGGAATTCTTGTAGATCTTTCTCCCCGAATGAATTTCTTTAAGAATCGTGGAATGATTTTTTTAAGATAACTGCTTTAGAGAACATCAAAATATCTTCTATAGTTACCACTGAGGAAATCAAAATAGTCAAGAAAGCGTTTCCTTAAGCAAATTACAAAAAATATCTTCTAACCATCTCTTGAAACAACGCTGGAAGATTTTTTAGGAGACTTGGTGGTGTAATCAATAGAGACATTTCTGAAGGAGATCTCAGAAGTATACCTGAAGAGATCTTTGCATAAATCACTAGAAGAATTTCTTAAGGCTTTCCTCGAGGAATCTGAAAAGAAATTCCTGATGAACTGAAAATCTCGTGATATTCTCTGAAGGTATCTCTAGAACCTCTTGAAGTCACTGCACACAGAATAAAGAAGTAGTGACTTTTAAGACATTTTGCCTTAAATAGAGACTTTCAAGACCTAACGTTAAAAATAGAGACTAAACTTTTCAAAAGAGATCTACTACCAGTCTTGAATGCGCACAAACAATGTCCCGAAGATGATAACTGATTTATTTCTTCAACTATAATTGAAATGAAAATCAGCTAGTTTAAGAATATGATCTGTAAAATGCCTCCAAATCAGTTCCAGATACAATTATGGAACCCGCATATTTAGGTATATCCGTCTGAATTACAAAATTAATCGAGTTATCGAAAATAAATTTTGAATAGGTATTTAAGCTCACCTTTCAAAGAACCATCGAGTTAGCCATGAAAACCGAATTTTACTGTGGTTCTCTAACTCGATATCGCGATACGGAATATCGAGTAAGGGAGAGTTAATTGTACTTTCAAATAGGTTAGTAGGTTTCACAAAAGGGGCATATCTATCCATATGAATAAACAGCTTTCAAAGCTTCCACCGCCTACTGGGCAATACAACTAGTTGTTGATAAGTTGATAAGTAGCTTTTAAAACAAACCTTTGTCGAAAATGATGCACAAAGTGTCATGAATAGAAACCGTCCTATCGGCACAATTGAGAAGGTTAGAAGCAAAGAAGTGTAAGTGACAGAAACCTAGTTTTGAGAAAATCGACTCTTGTTTTATTTCAGCAATTTTTCATTCCATTGTATGGGAGCCAAAAAAAACAAGAATACAGGTCGGACTCGATTATCCGGAGACTCGATTATCCGGTGACTCGATTATCCGGGATTCGATTATCCGGAATTTGTTTTTTGATGTTCTTGTTTTTCAATGTTTATGCATTAATCTGAGATATTATGTATTGCAATATACAATATCAATGGTTTTGCAGTCTAGAACGTATTTATGAAAACGAGGTTTGAAAAAGTGTTTATTTTGTGAATGCTGGTCAATTTTTTTTTCTTGTAAAGACCCCTACTGTTCCTAAAAAAAAAAAAATTACTGGCTACGCCACCGCATCATATGAAAAAAAAAATGGATAACATTTATGTTCTTTTATCAAAGTCTTCAATTTTTTTCTTAGTGATTCGATACTCCGGATAATCGAGTCCGACCTGTATTGGACGGAAAAATTACCTAAAACTACCGTTGAATAACTTGAAGTTGAATTTTTTAGTATATTCAATTGAAAAACCGTCCAGAGGGTCACCCTTTTGCGTTTGGGTCCCTCAATTAAAAACTGGGAAAATTTTGAAAATTATACCGGGAAAACCAGAAAAAAAGGGGAATTTAAAAATGGATATTTGGTGACCACCCTGCAGTAAACGTGGAGGTCGAAAGGTGGAAGCGGCACTTTGATGAACACTTGAATGATGCATTTAACGCAGGATTCATGTTAAGGTGCCATTCAACAGATCAAGAATACAACAGATGGTTAAAACGGTATCAGAGCTTAAATCATCAATATGGGCTCGGAGGATTAGGAGATAGTGGCAAGTACGAAGATATTCTGGGAATCGATAAACGAACCTCAGCATAATCTTGTTGAATAGCTGCACGTTTACCGCTGCGTCTAACTGGGTCCTCCGAGAACTCTCCTCAAAATAATCAATCATCAAGCTATAATGTACCATCTCTTCAAGAGCAAAAATAGATAACAAACCAACATCATCCTCGCCGAAGAGCGATAACACTTACCTATAAATCCATCTCGACACGTGCAGTTGTACGTTGCAATTCCGTCGATACACGTGCCCCCATTGCGGCAAGGGTTCGACCAACATTCGTCCCAGTTGGTTTGGCAGTGTATTCCGGTGTAGCCATCTATGCAGTAGCACGAGTAGGTACTGAGGAATAGATAAAGAAGGCAAAGGTGAACACAAAGTTGAGCGCGAATTCGATAATTTCACTCGTTTTTCTCCGTTCCTCGCCGCTGGATCAACCATATGGCGGAATTCTTCGGTATCACGCGAAATAATTTCAGCCGGTAGGGAAATAATTTACATCCTTGCGCACACCTAGGCGAGAATTTCGTTTCTGCTAGTTTGCTCGATTGTTTAGAAGAGCTCGGTGTGGAGTGAGACACCGAAAGTTTGTATGTTTTACGAATGTTACCCCATATCCACGTGGAAGCGCCAACAAGGTATGCAAACTGTGCGGTAACCGCGATGTGCGAGTCCTTACTTCTCTTAAGGGGGTGTTTTGCAAGTCACGCAATTGTTGATTGGTTGGTATCATTTTTTTTTTTCAAAACAAAATGAAGCAATGAATGAGATGGGGTGTTCTGTGTTTGGTATATTATTAGTAATTTCAGCGATAAGATTAAAAAGTCTAAATTATGCTGAGATGATCATTCAATTACTACTTTCAAAGCAACACTGCTTTTTTTGCTGTAGAACATAGTAGCCTGGATTACTTTGATTAAATTATTTATTCTACCATTTACGCAACCATTATTCTCTATGATAACTTCCTTTTCTTCTAACACACCATCTTGTTTGGACCATGATTTCTCAATTTTTCGACGGTGTTCGGTATTGGGTGCTGTCCGGTACTGGGGGATCTCACCTTATACTTTCCCACTGCACAGAGCCAACTGGGATCAGTACACATTAAACATAAATATCTATTTAAAAATGCTTTCAAAATTATGAAGATGTAATGGTACCATACTATCTATGCCATGGAATGTAATCTGCAAAACACCGCTTAATTTGATTGTAAATTATACTATTAGTTAGGTGCTTTTATAAAATACCAGTATCGATTATACATTCCCATTAAGAGCCATATCAGCAACTATGTATAGCACTCTTGATAAAGGAATTAACGAGCTGAAATTATAGCACTTGCTCGGGTAAAACCGTGTTATACTGATGAGGTTTTAATGACAAACGACCAAGTGCAATCAACTCCAACAACTCGAATTAAAGTTTCATAACCGAAAAGAAAACCTGATGAAACCACAATGGCGGCTTAAAGTGTCGAACTATTCCATCGCCTCCTACCTATTCAAATCATCGATGCACACTCCGTAGATGCACGGGTTGCTGAGACAGGCAAACCCGGCCTCGGTGTGGTTCAGAACCGAAACGGAGGCTATCCCAATCAGCAGCAGGAACAAATTTGTGCGTATCCGCATCGAAATGCAATTCCATGTCCATGTCGGGTTACTACTAGTTGTACGTTGTTTCGTTGAGTAATGTTTCACTTCCGAATGACCCATTTTTTAAGGGCCAATCTGATTTTTGTCCCCTTCGTCACTAATAAATCCCGCCCAAAACTCTATTGCACGATAATTGCACTTGTTATATCCATTTTTCTTTCTGAAATTGCAACGAATCACTTCATTTTGATTCCAAGTTTTCACATTAAAATACACGATTTTTCCACAAAGTATTCCTTCCAAATAGGTTCGCTGAAGGAAACTATTTACCACCCGTAAACACCACTCGTGGGCAACAACGGTGTGCTAGGTTTCGCCTTTTGGGCCCGAATGCGTAAATTCCTGGTTCATGTTCCCCAGCAATGTGTGTCCTGTGCTTGGGAGTCGGGTAAAACCTCCTAGATAGAAGAGGGAGAAACCACTATGCTGGCATAAGGGTGATCGACTTGCTGCCGCTGACTCATACTGCACTCGTGCCGTAGTAGGCTACAACGGGTTGCCCTTGGTAACCGAAATAACAACCAATTTCAGCTGATCCTAGTTGTCCTGGACGGCTCATGGCATCACCCATATAGCTTCGGTCAGAGGTTTTCGTTCTGTTTTGTTGATATCGAAATCGTAATGGATAATAGATGTGGAACATGCAACAAATTCTCTATTGTATGACCGGCAATGAAATTTTACCGGTCAATGTGCACCAATCGGAAGCGCTGTGTTGCGATGTGCGTTGAGCACGTGTCCCATCAATCAGATATTGTATAGGTATATCTCTAACTGTGGTTAGGATTGGGTGGAAGAGATATTAGATGTACTTTAGGGTCATCACAACTATTTCATGAGGCTTGTCTGGTATCTAGTATACTTACGAAACTATTGATTCAATATTGGTAACCTAATTGCAACAAGTAATTATGTAATAATTAATGGTAAAGTTGATTTTGTCGTTCTAATAGACTTTCAATGAAAGAGAAAAACATTAAATTATTACCTACAATAATTCTGTGCCAATTTTTGGACCTTTATTAGCCCAAAATTTTATGCATGGGTCGAAAACTAGTGATGGATTGAAAACAAGTTCTTTTACCCTAAAAGAGAAATAATGGAACCGTCGCCCTTTTCGAGGTCACGGTGGGCGCGTAGTGTGTTCCAATCAAGTGAAATTTGCGGTTTCACGCTGTTCAGCGTAGCTACTTGTTAGAAAAGAGGAGCTAATAACATACGTGTTTCGTAAATTATCACTTGCATTAAGGTGAAACATCTCAGAATCCAAAGATGGCCGGCACAATGGCCGACTTGTGCCCCTACTCACGTTTTCAAAGGCACTAAACTGGAGAAATAGTTGGCAAACGCTTCTGATTTTCTTATTTTAAGCTTTCTGCTAGTGCACAAAGCCAAAATAAAAAGTGCACTGCTTTTGGATGCTTTGTTCGCGAGATTTGTACCTTTGAAGTTTCAGTGCAATCTTAGAAGTTGATTCCAAACTGTTTCACCTTAAAGGGAGCGTTGATATTATATAATATCAGTTTTGATGGCTTGTTAGCATTAGACTTGTGAAAGTCGTTAATGTTTAATTTCGTGATATTTTAGATCTTTTTATTTCTTTTATATTCATACTACTGTGTAAAGTTTGTATATGTATACAGCTGTAATTGATAATTAGATGAATCTGCTAGGAAAGGAGGCCTTCCTTAGCCGAGTGGTTAGAGTTCACGGCTACAAAGCAAAGCCTTGATGATTTGGGTTCGATTCCTGTTGGTCTAGGATCTTTTCGTAATGGAAATTTCCTTAACTTCCTGGACATACACGCTCAAAAAAGTGTTCTGGAAAACGTGAACTGTCAAAAATACACCGTGAACTACCGTCATGTTTACATGAACGTTCTCGGAACTAGGCAACGCGTTCATATAAACATGATCTAGTTCACGGTGTATTTTTGCTTGTAGACGAGTTCATGACTGCTGTTCACGGATACGAGAACGGATTTTTTTCTATGTAGAGTATCATCGTACCTGCCACACGATATACGAATGCGAAAATGGCAACTTTGGCAAAGAAAGCTCTCAGTTAATAACTGTGGAAGTGCTCATAAGAACACTAAGCTGAGAAGTAGGCTCTGTCCCAGTGAGGACGTTAATGCCAAGAAGAAGAAGAAGACGCATATGAAGGGGATGTCGGGATTTAAGACAACGAGTGTAGAGAAATAAAAAAAATGACGATGTTTTAGCAGATCCCATATTATTGATCAATAACGGTGCCGGCCAAGTCCTTACAGTCAGTTGGGATGGGGAAGGAATGTTAGGGTGTAATGATTGTTGCATCTAGAGATCGAGAATACCTCTGCACTCCACAATCACCACAGGAAGGGTATTTATTAGTGATTGTAGGAACAGCATCTAGGAGTCACCTTTGGTCGGTGATGTGATTCATGGATAAAGGCTGGTTGCGTTGCGTAAAAAATTTCTTCCAAGAAATGGTCCAGAAAATCACATTTTTCTGATCGCAGTACGCAGTTGAGAAGAAATGTCATTTCAAATGGGGTTCTCTGTAGGAAATTGTTTGGCCCATTCAATCAATGAATTTCTTTACTTTTCTTGAGCAAAACAGCATACCTAGCTTGATAAGGAAAATACAGCTTTCATTTAAAACTATTTTGCATTGTGTCTCACGGTAGAAAGATATTTCAAGAAAGAAGTGTAAAAAAATACGTCGACATTTAAAATGTTGAACTATTCAAATGTCAACCTTAATGTAATGACACGAAAAAAAAAAAACGTATTAGAAAATTATATTTAATATTTATGCCGACACTTGAAGTGACAACCATAACTTGTTTGAAAAACACAAAAACGATATTGATAGAAGTTTTAAAAACAAATTTTAAAACACTATCCAATTTCTTAATTTAATGCAGTTCGATGTAAATTAGTGTAATAGTCATGAAAATTATAAAAATGATACCGTATAGAGTATCTTTAAGAAAACGTACTTCTATAGTACGTTGACATTTATAATATCGCTTTATCAGTAATGACGAAAAAGAAAGATTTGTGTTTATTAAAAAAAACGTAAGCCTGTAGTACGCCGACATTCATAATGTCAAACTATTCAAAGTTTATTTCTAGCGATGACGAAAAAAGAAAGGCATATGTATATTAAAATTATTTAAACAAAATAAGAGTTTATGCCGAAACTTGTTGTGACGAACCAACCATAGTTTGTTTGAAAAACAAAAACGCAATGTTGCCTCGATATAAATGTGTAATTGGATCCTAAAATGTTTAATTGATTTTTGGTTTTATTTAATAATACGAAAGAGCATGTTCTTGCAATTACTTTAGCAAGTTTTCAAGCTCAAATAACGGCTATAACATATTGAAACTTTAATTTTAAAAATGGTTAAAAATATGAACCTTGACACTTTTGATCATGTTTGGCATTCACTTTGTCGACAAAAATGCCACACTCAAAATAATCCAAACGTCATTGCTACGTGAAAAATCACGTAGCTCATTCCAAATTCATTTTGCAGGCTTTTCACTTGACTAAGGTAATAATTACTAGAGCATTGATAATCACCAAATGGAGTACCGGTGATTGTTACTGTGGCTACCAATCGCACTTACGTGGAAAACACGTAGGCACTTGAATTCATTTTGATCACCTGCATATCGCGTTCATCCTCTGTTGTGCGCAAATTTAAAGATGGTGGCCGCTAGTTTTCCCAGGAGCTGCTGAACTTCTTTTAAAATTGATTTCAAGGTAAATATGTGTTAGAAACCGGAGAAAATAATTTTTCCATAGCATATATATTATTTTTAATAGAGCTACAAAACGTTGAACACCAAATCCGATGAAACTACAAGAACGGGACACTTTTTAATGGAACGGCCCATAGCAAACTTGATGGGAACTTCCGTTTTTTCCATATAATCGTATCACCATGCATACCATCGTGTCACTCAGTGGATATCAGAGAAATTGTTACTGGCTATCTTGCTCGAATGAACACAATAAATAGTTTTATTCCTTCAGTTTGTGTATTCTTTTAAGTGGAATATTATTCATTTGCAGAAGCCTATGGAAAACAGAATAGGGTTTTATGTAAATATTCCGATAACATTTAATAAAAAATACATCTAGGATCTATTGAAACACTCAGTAAAAGCTACGTGAAAATTCACGTAGCAGCTACATGAAACTTCGATGGAACTGACGTCTTCTATTTGTTCATGCGTTCATTCAGTGGCACCAATGATTAACGTAAGTGCTACGTGAAAAGTGCGATGGAAAAAAAACCACGTATGTTTTCACGTAACAATGACGTTTGGATTATTTTGAGTGCAGGGCTTTTAGTACACTGGGGTTGTTCCTATCTAACCAGGGGGTATACGCAACAAGGTGCGCCTACCGTTCATGTTTTGTGGGTGTATTCGTTTGGCTCAGGCCCATTCCACGGGGTCATTTTTAGCGTCGTCAACATCTTTATGTAAATTACCCATTTTTTGAGTAGATTGGGTCAAGAGTGTAATAATAACGTGTTGTTTTGTTTGATGTATATGATCAACAATGGATCAATGGTTGAAATGAAATAGCGATTCGGTTTTTTTTTTTTTTTTCTATCTTTATTAACGAGATTTTTAGCCCTGGGCTAGTTCATCTCGGGACCAACGGCTTTACTTCCCTTCCGAAGGAAGTCGTCACTGAAATTTTTAGTGACTATCTCGGGGATGGGATTCGATCCCAGGTCCTCGGCGTGAGAGGCGTGTGTTCTAACCCCTACACCAGGTCCGTCCCCACATAGCGATTCGTTGCCGGAAACTTACGGGATGCCTACTAAGCTCGTTTGCTCTTCCCCCAAGCAATCGTAATTGTGAAAGTAATTCGACTTTTTGACGTGTTATAGCCAAATATAATGACTTCGACATTTGATCACTAGATCATAACAAACATTAAACAAAGCTATGGTCTATATTTTAACAGCAGTCGCAACTTACAGTGGGCGATATTCACTTATCGTCCGGGACATCCTGACTACGATGAGCACTGTGTGTTAGTATAGGGATGTCTATGGCCTGGTTTGGCTCACAACTCTGCTAGGCATCCCGCTGTTTGAGTGTTGAAATGCATCAGCATTTGCTGCCTGGCCCGCGTTTCGACCTGTAGAGTAAGGTGGGGCAAAAGTTCGACCTTAGTGGTATAATCAAAGTTTCCAGGAAAACAATAGCAGTTAAAACAAAACAAATACCATATAGTGAACTTTCAACATATTGGCTATAATTTTTCTGAACAAACTTGTGTCAAAATAATTACCCATTTTTAGTTATAACAGTTTCAAAATTGATTGTCTTATTCGAACTTTTGCCCCACCGGTGGGGCAACAGTTCGAATCTAGTGTGGGGCAAAAGTTCGCTGGCTAAAACACAAAATATCGATACTTTTATGACAGGCATACTATACACCAACCGTAAACTTAAGTTTGACGAAAAATACACACTAAATTTTCATCAAAAAATTGCCCAAAACCGGGTTAATTGAAATATACTCAAAAATAGCAGTTTTTCGCAAAACTAAGTAGAAATGTAAAATTTTGGAGACAGTTTTCACACGATCAGACAAATTTAACTAAATTTGAAGATAATATGTGGATTTTAGGCAATTTGCAAATTTTTCCGTGATTTTTTACATGGGTCGAACTTTTGCCCCGCTGATTCGAACTTTTGCCCCACTATGGGCCAAAAATTGTTTTCAAGCATTTATGCAAAAACTAATACACCTCAAAGCAACCTTATGATAGGCCTAGAAACGCCCTTACATAAAATATTGAAAAATATTTTATCTTCAATTGGTTCCATGCAACGAAAGTTTTACCAAAAATTACAATATTCACGTCGAAAAACAACAAATAGCCATAACTTTTCCAAGTCTCAATCGATTTTTATGATATTTGGATCGAATGTCTCTTACTTGAATAGCATTCGAACCACCATGACATTTATAAGATTTGTTTTGAATTGAGCTAGAAAGCTTAAAAAGAAACTCTTACCCCACTCGAACTTTTGCCCCACTTTACTCTACTGTTTGGACCGGCCCGCGTGAGAGATGATGCTGTTTGAGCCGGCCCGCCCAAGAGATGATTGTTAGGCGAGCTTTGTTTGTAGTTGACAGCCGTACACCCACCCTGTATCTACACGGAGAAATATTTTTACCTAATTTTTGCGTTTACTTTACCCAAAATTAAGTATATCGATTATAGTTTCAACCCAAAATCTCTCAGTTTTCTCTTTCTCCCACACGAATGTTGTCAAAAATAGAGAGAGCTGCATCTACCCAATGGGGGTACTTTGGCCCAATAAGCCAAATTTGGGTAAATGCAACTTTTCTTATGTTTGGGTGGAAGGAACTCAATGTTGCGTTAAATCAACCCAAAATTGAGTATATTTTTCTAATGGAATTAAAGCCAAACTACCTAGTGGGGACCTTGGAAATATAGCCAAAATTGAGTTATTGGGCTCAACTACGGTATTGCGTTGAAACAACCCAAAATTGAGTTGAATTCCGTCTCCGTGTAACACTTCGGAAGGGACACGGAAAACAAAATATACCCAAAATTTGAATTTAAATTAAGAGGTTTGTCGAAATCTCAAAAACAGTAAAAATTTTTTTGGACTTAAACCAATGAAAATTATTTAAAAATTTAGTAAACATGTGTTTCTGGCCTAAACTTTAGCGGGAAAATTTATCAAAATAGTAGCAAGAACACTTTTATGTTGTTCAATAAAAAAAAAGTTTGTCAAAAGTTTTAGGACTCTATTCTCAAATACATTCGTCCACAAATTCCTCCAGCGATTTTTTCAGGCGATGCTTCAAGAAATCTTTCAGCATCCAACCCTACTATTTTCAGTAATTTTCACAGTACACTTTCACTAATTGGAGATATTATAAGAATAGAATAAAAAACTTGTTCAAAATCTTATACATTAGGGTCTACCCCAGGATTTTCTTTAGTGATTTTGACAGTTCAATTTCATCGATTTTCCTGGTTGTTACGCTACGAGATCTTCCAAAGATTCCCACAGGAGTTCTCTCAAGTTGTTTTGAAGAAGTTCGTTTCCAGTAAACTCTACATGAATTCCTCCTGGAGTTCTTAAGCCGATATTTCCCGTTAATCTTCTAGAAATTTTCATAGGGATCCTTACATCATTCTTGCAGTATTATCCGAGGATTCAATTGGTTCAGTTTTTCAACAATGATCTTAGCATATTTTATTTTTTCAGCAATTAGCAATCATCATCCATCATCAAATATTACTTCAAGGTTTCATTTAGAAATATTTCGGGTACTTTAACAGAAATTCCTTCAAATCTTTCTAAAATATGTCCTTGACATTTCCCTGTGGCATTCCAGTGTTTTCTGTCCATACAAAAAACCGTAGCTTGAAAACAATCCAATCTTTCTCTTTTTTTCAGGAATGACACTGAACCGGGACCCTGATATAATATGCTTCAAACATTGCGGAAGGAAAATTTTCGTCTTTTCTGTTCCCTCACATTGTCCGGTTTGCAGTCTGCCATTATCACAATCCAATGAAGTGCAACCATTTACGTACGTTACTTTCGTCTATTTCTGTTACCATGTACTCTGAACTTATCTGAAGATTTTCCTTCCATCAGGCTACCGTACCCCTTCGTCAACGCAACGCAATGTCCCTGTTCGGTTGTTCTCCGGTCGTCCCACGGAGACTTCCTCAGCAACTTCCAGAACAGTGTCAACCTGCACATTGCCCTGACTGACTCGTGCGGTTCGATAGTTGAGTTCGACAGTCCAGGTTTGTTGTGGACGCCGGCCAGGAACGTGGACAAAGCCCAATGGAGGCAGTGTGTGCTGATCATGCAGGTACCGGAAGCATGGTACGCCGAGTGGGATCAAACTCTGAGAAATGTGATAGATCACGAGGGTTGGAGACGAAAACAGTATGACGAGGATCATGTGAATTGCTATAGTTTTGTTTTGGATTTTCTTAGACACTTACAATATGAAGACACTTCGCAATTTGTTCATGATAGGTAAGATAAATTCTGAATTTATTTGAAAGAATAATAATTTAGTTCTCATTTCAGACAAACATTCTCTACAAAATTCGTTGTGCCAAAAACTGCATATGCAGCCAAGTTTATAACAATATTTAGAAGGATTAAAGATAATGGCTTTTGGCCAGATGAAATCAATAGTGAATGAGGTTAAATAAATTAGGGACATTTATTATCAAAAGTTTATTTTACTGAACATTGTATGATATCTTTATAGAAAATACTTAGAAAATTAAAGGGGAATCTGAAAAATTTTGAAAAGCCTATGAATTTTAGAATCAATTTGTTCTCTTTCAGGTGTTCGAAACCTTTGAACCAAATGCTTACTGGAATGTTTTAGATTTCAAAATCTTCCTGATTATTTTAACAATGTTTGAACAGTAGTGGGTGTTAGCACAGACGTGATACTTAGAATCATTTCCTTTAAAATCCATCGCCCAGTTTACACCATCATCATCTACACGGAGAAATCAGACTACCCAAAAAAATAAGTCCTTTAAACTCAAATTTGGGTAAACTGCATTTAGTTTTTACCCACGGGTTGGGTTATTCTGCCACTCCCGCAACAGCAATGTTGTCAAAAACCACTCAAAATAATCCAAACGTCATTGTTACGTGAAAACATACGTGGTTTTTTCTTCCAGTAGCTCGTACGTGAATCATAGGTAGCCCAGAATGAACGCATGAACTTTTGAACGTGGATTTTCCGGTAGCCTTTACGAAACGTTTCAATAGGATCTAGATGGTTTTGCATTAAATTTAACTATAATAAAGACCAACCTTATTTATAATAAGCTTTGGAAGAAAACGAATTCCCAATTGGAAAATATAAACAAATTTAAAAGATTGTGATATTAGTATATTCATTCTGAGCATTTTACATTATGTTTCCCAATTGTGAGCTTGATCTGTCTTGCGTAGCCTTCGCGTGCTATAATTGATAGAGGTTATAAATCAGGTATAAAATATAAAGTAATGCTGGAATTTTTTGGTATTCAAAGCATATTTACCTTGAAATCAATCTTACACAGGGTTTAAAGTTCAGCAGATTCTGAAGTTCTTTAAAAATCAAGCGGCGCCATCTTAGGATTTGAGCTCAACACCGAATGTACGTACAATATGCAGATGTCAAAATGAACTTAGGCACCTACGTGAATTTCACGTAAGTGCGATAGGTAACCTCAGTAATAATAACCGAGTCACTGTTTGGTGGTTATTAATAGCTTAGTGATGTTTATCTTTGTCAGGTGAAGTGGAGGTAAAATGAATTTGGAATTATCTACGTGATTTTTCACGTAGCAATGACGTTTGGATTATTTTGAGTGATACGTTTTTTGCAACAAGAGTTGTAGATGACGATAGTTTAAAACGTTAAACACGAAGAAAACCGATCTGTGCGCCTCTGGCGTGAGGTTTGAAACCTTCTTCTTCTTCTTTTATGGCGTTACGTCCCCACTGGGACAGAGCCTGCTTCTTAGCTTAGTGTTCTTATGAGAACTTCCACAGTTATTAACTGAGAGCTTACTATGCCAATGACCATTTTTGCATGTGTATATCGTGTGGCAGATACGAAGATACTCTATGCCCTGGGAAGTCGAGAAAATTTCCATCCCGGAAAGATCCTCGACCGGTGGGATTCGAACCCACGACCCTCAGCTTGGTCATGCTGAATAGCTGCGCGTTTACCGCTACGGCTATCTGGGCCTCAAGGTTTGAAACCTAGCAAATTTGAAATGGTCGCTAAATGAGTGGTCGCTAACAATTTCGTCAGTGTTACGTCTGTTTGTCTGTGGTGTTAGGTAATGGTATCATAATCCTGTTTGTTCATCCCTTTAGAATTATAACGCGATAAATGGCAAATAATTTTGTGCAAGAAAAAATGGCTCAAAAGTCAGAACTGAAAAAGCAGTTTTCTCCTTTTAAAACAATAAATGGATGAAAATAAGAACACACAGCCTTTTGATTTGGCAAATAAAAGAGCTGTGTGTTCTTATTTTCATCAATTTATTTATTGTTTCAAAAAGAGAAAACTGCTTTTTCAGTTCTGACTTTTGAGCCATTTTTACTTGGGCCTTAATGTGTCAATTTTTGCCAATAAATTATTGTGCCATTGAACAGAGCTATTATTGGCTGCGTTCTTTTCAGATAGCTATCAAAATCCTCGTTCGTTCTTGGCTCACGCCTGTCACAGTAAAGGCTGCTTGTTGATGTTGTTTAATTTTCCATTAGTGCAACAGAGAAAGAAGAATTTTTTCCCTGAACGTTGACAGTGCGTAACGACTTTCTATGCGGGAGTGAAAAGAACCGAGAACCGTCGGGCAAACGATTGCTCATCTTCCCCTCATTTTTTGACTCAGCAGCAGACGTCGGTCCCGTCCAATGTGATGGATTTTACTAAGGTGGCGCAGATGATTGAAGCGTGCCACTAGTTCTCTCTTTTATTCTCCCGCTGTTCTTATGCAGCGCAAATAGTGACGTCACTATTTGCGCTGCATAAGAACAGCGGTAGAGCAAAAGAGAGAACTAGTGGCACGCATCAATCATCTGCGCCACCTTAGTAAAATCCATCACATTGGGTCCCGTCGTCGTCGTCGTCATCCGTCGTCAAACACAAAAAGTCTGGAGTGGTGGAAGGTAAAAGTCATCGCATCGAAGAAAAAGTTCGCGTTTGCAACGAAGAATATTGTCGCGTAAAAATTACCAAATTACGGTGCAGTATTACGCCCCGGAATATCGAAAAGGTGATTATTAGGTTCGGGGGTGCCTTTTGGAAGTGAAATCGATTGGATCAGCACGATTTGGGCAGCATTTTGAAGAAAGATGGCAGAAAAATAGTTTCCATTGAAAAGCGTGTGGTCATGTGTATGTGTAAATTGGCTACCTGAAACTTTTCTCCTCCCTTGTGGCTCTAGCGTAACATGTGAAAAGGGGGTGTGTGGGTGCAGGCGACGGTAAACATTGATTTCCGCAATCCTGAATCATCAGGAATGTGATAAAATTTAAACTTAAAATTAAATTTTCATTTTAGTTCAATCAATTTCTTTTGGTGAATTTTAATATATCGCTGTATGCCTACGCATTAGGGTGCGTCTTATCGTTCGAAAGTTCTTTTGAGACCAAAAGTTCGTGTGCTTTTCTGAATTCAGAACAAGAAAAATAAACACCCTCAAAATCATAAAATTAGATTTAAAAACTGTCCTTTTTAATTTCGCCCTAATTGCATAATCATTTGACAGATACATGTATTTCGACTAACACTTGTAGCCTTCTTCAGTGTCAGTTGCTCGCATTTAAATGACACTGAAGTAGGTTACAAGTGTTAATCGAAATACGCGTATCTGTTGAAGAATAATGCAATTAGGGCGTAATTATAAAGTATAATAATAAAATCAACTTTTATGGTTTTCTTAATTAAGATTCTGCTCAAAAGAATCAAAGTTTGAGTCAAAAAATATTAAGAAAAACAGTAAATTTTGTATAGCTCCGCTATTCTCAACAATTTTTTTTAAACCGGTGTCATTCTCTTGAAAAGTAAACTTATTTAAAGTGTATAGAAAAATCGTAATTCTGGGCCAACAAACCTAATAATTCCGTTGGAAATTGATTTTTTAATTGGACAAAATCATGTTTTAGTTAGTTTTTGTGAAATAACCATGTCAAAGCGTTTTTTTAATTACATACATGCAAAGCTGGCAAGAGACCTCTCTTGGGTTTAGAGACTTGGTTTCTATTTGAATACGCAAGTATCTAAAAACTCACTAATAAAATACAAATACAAGCAGTGCAAGTTCGTTTAAGTCTCTTCCTTCAACCAAAAAAGTCGTAGTCCCCTTTTCCACAATCAATCCTGGCGTAAAATGCCATAGACTCCACAGGTTTTTCACAAATCCAGGGACTTCTCTAGGAATTCTTTTAATGATTTCTCCAATATACGTTAAGCACTCTATCGCCACTACCTCCAGTAATTTTCACAAGGATTACTCTGAACATTTTTCTGGGGTATTTTCTTCAAATATTTTTCCTCTAATTCTTTCACCGACATATCTAGTTTTTACTCCAGGAAATCTTCCATAAAATCGAGAGGAATCTAAAATATTATTTCAGATCTTTTGAAGGAAAGTTTTCAACAAACTTTACTAGATTTTCTCAGTAGTTTAAACTGTTTGTATAAGGACTTTCCCAAGAAATCATCCATGGTTTTCCCCAAGAATCGTTTCAAAAATTCAGCAAGTTTTTTTTTTTTTTTTAAATCTTTATTTGAGTAATTCAGCAACGGATTTTTCTCTATGAGTTTTTACAACATTTCATCCAGAAATTGAAATCTGTTGAACCTGTCTCAATTGATTTCTCAAGTAAAATCTTCATGAATCTTAAAAATTGTATTCCTGTTTTCAAACCACATTCCTATCATTACCACATTTTTTTTTTCGTTTCCATCCAATGTTTTTTAAAGAACTTATTTAGAAAATCCTGCAGGATATCATCCAGAGATTCGACTGAATATTTTTTCATTGATTATCTTAACAATTAATCTTCATAGCAGCAAGGTTCCTGGAGTTCTTTCAAAGATCTTAGCTGGAGTTTATCAAGATTTATTTTTTACAGAGATCAGAGTTTGCTTTAGGATTTCTTCTAGAAATCTCTTCTGGATTTTTCAGAAATTACCCCCATACATTTGTAAATAATTCCTTGGATAAATCTCAGGTAGAATTTCCGGATAAATGTTTGAAGACTTTTTTAGGAAATTTCTCTTAGGAATTTCCGGAGAAATCTCTTGAGAAATTAATAAAAATATAAAATAATAAACACACTTAATATAGAATGCCGAATTTCGGCCTATTTTAACCGAGATCCGCACAGCCGAGAAGTCGGCAAACAAATTTCCTGGGATCTCAGTAAATAAAAGCCGAGAATCAGTAAATCGTGCTTTGTTGCTAAGCAACAAGGCAAATTGTTAGCTGAGTCTCGGTTAAAATCGGGAAACCGAGATTCGCACAGCCGAACTCGTGAAAAAAATCTAAGTGTGAAGATATTAATCAAATTTCGTTCAAATCTGGAAGAAATTCTAAATGACAATTTTGTAGGAAAGACTGTGAAATCAGTGGAGGCATACCATGCGAAAATTGCTACTTGAATTCTTAGATATTTCCTTAAATATAAATATTGGACCAAATCCTAGCGAAAGCGATAAGAGAATAACGGGATGAACTTCTGGAGGACTTTGTGGAAAAAGAAAATCTTTGGAGAAATTCATGGTGGACCTTATTGAATGTTTTCTGGAACTATTTATCCTTGAGTCCAGATTGAATTCTTGAAATTGTTCGCAACGAAATGTATAGAGGAAGTACTTAAGGAATCAAGTAATGAATTCCTGAAGAAGTCATTGGAATAATACTAGAAGCAATCTGTGAAAAATGCATGATTGCTGATGGAATTGCAAAAAAAATCTGAAAAAAATCATACAGCAAACGGTGTATAGCATTACTGTATATGTACAACTAAAGCAGATTTTAAGCTGAAATGTGCCACCCATATGTCGAGTTAATGTTATTAGGTATAACTTCAATATGGTCCATGGACTTCGATATCTTCTTCTTTTTTGGCGTTACGTCCCCACTGGGAAAGAGCCTGCTTCTCAGCTTAGTGTTCTTATGAGCACTTCCACAGTTATTAACTGAGAGCTTACTATGCCAATGACCATTTTTGCATGCGTATATCGTGTGGCAGGTACGAAGATACTCTATGCCCTGGGAAGTCGAGAAAATTTCCAACCCGAAAAGATCCTCGACCGGTGGGATTCGAACCCACGACCCTCAGCTTGGTCTTGCTGAATAGCTGCGCGTTTATCGCTACGGCTATCTGGGGACTTCGATATACTATATCAATTACGGAGGTCAGGTGTCATCTATTGTTCGGCAATCATAAATACTGTATTCATTTGCTTTTATCGTTGGAATAATGGAAGAGTATTGAATTTGTGTCTAAGGTTAACCCAATTCCATATACGTACACCTGACGCAAATTAAACATATAACATTCAAAACTAATTTTGAATGTGCTAGATGATTACCCAAGATGTTCAGATGTAGTAGAGTACATATAGATAATTTGGCTTATAAATATATTTGAAACTTTAAATATAAGATAAATACCACTTTTTCAATGTTTTTTTGCTCATACTTTCAGTAAGTCGAACAATAACGTACATTTTTTTAAATATCACTTCCTTAAGAATGATTACTGTGAATACTTAACTAGCTTCAAAAACTTTTAATCAGTTTTATAGTAGCTACGAGTGAATATCGGTGTCCTATACTTTAGAATCTTGGTTAATATAACATTTGTAACAAATACAAAACTTCTAATTTTAGTTAGTTTCTCTCAGTTTGGATCTTAAATGAATATACAAAGTTCATAATTTTTATTTTTATCAAAACATTGCGTAATGATTAGTTTTATTTTACGTTTTACTATAAAACATTTCACAGATTTTGATAAAAGAAATAGAATTAAATGATAATTGAGTATTGAGATAACGTCAATTATGGATAGATGGTATGGACAGCGTAGTGTAGGGTAGTTTGATGTAAAACAAAGTTCGTAGTTCAAATTCTTTCTACAGACAAGTTTGAAATTGACCTTTACCTGTTGTTTAGAACGAGAATTTTGTTTACATTGATTGACAGTAAGTTTGAATTATAACATAACAATTTTCTGAAATCAAAAGGGATAAACTGCTTATGATTTCTGTGAACTAATTACATTCCAATCAAAACTCTCTCAGTGCTCACAAGTATAATTTTTAGATTTGATCCAATAACAAAAAATGAAATGTAGTTATTGGATTTTATAGCAAAAATCGTTGATGAAATTTCACCAAAAATAACTCTACTGTAAGATAAAGTGCTTAACGCTCACCTAACCCCTTTTGACATGTCGCGCTCGGATTTGTGTGTGTGGATTTCCCGTGAATCCGTCATCCAATCGCCTCGCCATACATTTTTCTGGGCATTGTTGGGTACCTACCTATGTGAGTGCGAATATTATTACGAGGTGCCACAACAGAGGGAAGAAAGGCCCCCAGAGTGATTTACATTTTCCAGTCAAAGTGAACAACGGGTTCGTGATCTTTCGTAAGTTCTGCCAAGGTCTCGGAATACACCCCTATACGGATTTACGGAATACAGTGATATGTCCAGCTGTGTGGGGAAGCAATTTTTCAGATAAGAGATCCAGCAAGGCCAGAAACAGGAAGAGAGATATTTGCCATACAAGTGAAGTTGTGGAGTGATTTAGCAAAAATGAAGAGATTTCGTTCGAAACTGGTGCTTCCTGAATAGTGTACCCTGTGGACCTTCGATAGAAGACATTATCCGCAATATGTCCCCGAGGAGCGGAACGGAAAAATCTGGTACCAAATTAAGGCTGGAACATTATTCAGTGGTGAGATAATTGATTTGGGAGGAATAAATACGCTTCAAAGCTGGCAGACAAAGAAGAAGACGTTCTGGAATGATGTTGAAGGAGCACGGAATGAAAAATATGACGGAACGTGTGTGCGTGTGTGAAAGAGACGGAAAAGATCACACGGTGCAGTACACGGTGGGTTAGATTGGCTAGACTTTTCGTAGAATTAAAAAAGGGACATATTTGGAAAAATTGGCGTTGTGAGCATTTTGCTGAATTTCGTCAAAGCGAAATACAGTCGCTTGGATAACCCACAGATATAAATCATCGATATAGGAAACATAAAATTTTGAATCAAATTTAATAGATTTTCAATAAAAAAAAAAGTCTAATAGATACCATTTAGGATACCAGGAAGTATTTTTGGACCAATGTTTGACATCTCCTTCCCCAATCGTAGCCTATTATCCTAAATGTAATACATGATTCTTCACAAAATCTTAGTCTTCTTCCTTCCCCTAAAAATACTACGTAACTTAAAGACGGTCCCTCAACGGTCCTCACTACCATTTTTACCTGCTTTTATATAACTGCCCCATGTAGAAAAAGTACATATTGAGAAAAAGAAGATGGTTTTCTCATACAAATGTTCATAATTTTCTGGTACATTTCTGCATGCCATATTAATTTAGCTCCAATGCACAGATTACTCACATTAATTCTATTGATCAACAAAAAATATAAACTTTCTTATAGACTACTATGCCTGTATTTTCCAATATGGGACTGTAGCAAAAATGACACACTTGCCCTACTTTAAAAAAAAAACATCTTCCAAAACATTTTTCTGAAGATCTTTGAGAAATATTTCCCGAATTTTCTTCCTTCTCCAATAGCTAAGCATACTAATTTCATGAAGTTTCTAAAAATCACCTAAATTTCTAAGTTGTAGCGTTGCAATACATATTCGGTAAAACGACTTCAAATTTATGTGGCTAAAATTTGAATCATATTTCGAAAACTATTACGATGTATTCTAAGAGTTTCTTCCGAGGATTCCATGAAAAAGTCATAGTTTACGTTATTCTGCTTGCAGTGAATCCTGCTGCCAAATTTTAAACGTCCCAGATATACCTTCCGAGAGTATTACGCGACTATTTCACCTGTTCTTTATTGATTTCTTCTCAGATTCACCGAGGAAAGCTTTCTGGGATTCTTTTAGAAGTCTCTCCATAGATTTCTCTAGTACCTACACCAATTCTGCCATACATTCTTGCAGCGGTATTTGTTCGAGGAATCGCTTCAGGAAATCCTTGAGCACTCCAACGCTTTCACATCCAGTAATTATCCAGAGACTCCAGACAAATTTGTGCACCGGTTACACGATATCCAGTTAGAGAATCATAGAAAAGTTGGTTTTCATGGCTACCTCGATGATCCAAGTCTATTATTTCTGATCTGTACGATACGGAAATTGAGTGTTTGCGGGTTACCCCAAGGCAGATGGTAACATCGCTTTTATGGTATCTCGTAGAAGATATGCTATAGCAGGGCTGCCCAACGTACGGCCCGTGGGCCGCATCCGACCCGCGATTTCCTTGACAGGATTATAAAAAAGGCAGGCTTTTTAAAATCTTGAACAGGATTTTTAAAGAATTCTGGACACGACTTTCACGGATAAGATTGACAAGGTTCTCACAGAATTTTTACCAGGATTCCATAGCCAGAATTTTCAACGAATTCAAAACATAGTTTTGGAAAATCCTGAGCAAGATTGCAATATAACGTTATGTAACATTTTGCCAGAAAACTAAACGAATTCATAATAAAATTATGGGCAGGTTTGTTTTGAAACAATGTTAAGCATTTTCATGTATTTCTAAATAGCATTTCAAAATGATTATTAAGTAAGATTCTGAAGGAAACCTAGGCACAAAAGTTATAAAAAGTTGGACATTCTGACCAAAAATTTCGTAAAAGCTTGATCAGGATTTTAGCACATTCCGGCTTATGCTAAATAATATTAGTTCGAATTCTGACGGAATTACGAGTACGATTCTAAAAATACTCCTGGATGTTATTCTCACAGGATCAAAAATTTGATGATAAACAATTATTTGTGAGATATAAACATGCTTATAAATATGATATTTTCAATTGATTTCAAGTGGAAGCTTATAATGTCGACACTTGAAGTGACGAACCATTCACAGTTTGTTGAACAAATAGCCAAACGCAACACTCGTACAACTGTCAGGACAAAAGCATGGGTTATCATATTTTACTCATATGGAAAGAAAAAAAAATCGCGATTGGCTAGAACATCACAGAACACTCTTATGCCGACACTTGCTGTGGCGTAGTATTCAAAGTTTGTTGAATAAAATTAACATTTTGCAAGTCTACACTTATAGTGTCAAACCATTCAGTTTTTTTTTAAATATAGAAATAGAGGTAAAAAAAGGTATTTTGAAAAAAAAAATGTAAGGCATAAATCATTTATGAACAAGGGTTTATGCCGACACTCAGAGTTCGCCACCCCAATTTTTAATACAAAAATAAAGTTTCTAATCAGATTTTTCCTGCTGAACATGTATCGAAAGCTTGAGTTTGACAGTAATCAAGTAAAACTTTTGATCTATTTATAAACAATATGTTTCCTTAGGATGGATAAAACTGGTACACCTCCCCTATAAAGCTCTGAAAACTTGTCCACCAATTCAGACTGACTAAGTAAAACAAGCTCCATGGTAATGGAATGGTCATGAAGAAGCACGGATTCGTTTGTGATAACATGAGTCAATATTGGTTTACATATTATTATAACAGTTAAATGTACAGACTAAAAATCTTTAATTTCAGTAAACTCTTGCTTGGTGCTCTAGTTAAAAACACAAGATTTTTTTTTATTAACCCTTTCTTTCCCACAGCTTTTTTGACAAGACTGTCAAAATGACGTTTTTTAATAAAAGTGCTTGAACAAAAGTTGTTGAAAATAAGCTAAATGATTCGAAATCAATATAAAAAATGTTGATTGCCTTTCAATAGTTTGGTATTTGATGAGACAAGTGAGCGCATAAATTTATTACAATTATTATTGAGCTAATCGTACCAACTCGGTTTATCTAGCGTTCGTCGAAAATGTTACCATGGGAAAGAGAGGGTTTATGATGACTTCATCAAAATAACAAATTTAAGATACATAAGCTGACTTTCAAATATTTTTCGCAAATATCCATTGAAAAAATTCAGTGAAGTTACTGCATTCGTTCCACAGTTTTTGAATCCAACAATACTTCAGGGTGTCTACTACCTATAAAAACCAGGAAAACCTGGAATTATCAGGGAATTTTATCCAACCTGGAAAAAACCTGGAATTCTCAGGGAATTTCGGCTACACTAAGGGAAAAATGGTAGAATATGTCGTCCTCAATCAAAAAAATACTCGGCTGCGCCGCTATCAAAACGCTAGTTGACATGTTCAGTCTTTTTAAAGACTTTCAATTAATCAGCATGAAACTTGTTTTGTTTTGTAAATGCAAGTACAGTTCCAGTTAGATGTCGTTCATGAGCAGTTGATAAATTGAAAACATTCAAACAAGTTTTACAAAAATGTGTTTTTGTCTATTATACAAAAATAATAAGCTTTGTATGAAAGGAGCAAAATTACAACACGCACGAAAAATAGTACATTTCCCAGGTTAGCATTATTTTAGATTTGATCGTTATTTTAATGCAAGTCTCTATTTTTGGGTGTGGTCTCTAAAGTCTTTATTTTAATACAATCTACTCTGAAGTCAAAGACATTTTTCTCAGATCTCGAAGAATGCTCTCTGCTGGAATTCTAGTAATTTCTCCAGTGGTTTCTTCTTGAATACTTTTGGAGATTTCTCCAGAGATGCTTTTTTTCAATGGATGCTTAGACGAATTTCTTCAGAAAAGTTTATTCCAGAGGTTTTGGGAAAAATCGTTTCGAAATTTCATATTAATTTTTTTCTTATTTATTCCTGGCATTTTCATAAGGATTTTTGTTTCAATATTCATCCACGATTTCTCTCAGGAATTGCTCTCAAAATCCTTCAGACATTATTCGACAATATATATTATAAACTTTCCAAGAATTCCTCGATGAATTGACCTAGGATCCCTTGTGAAGTTCCTCCAGAAATTTCTCTTGAAATGTCTCCAGCATATCTCATCAAAATACTGTTGCTGCAGTTCAAAAGTTTTCTAATATTTTTTCACATTTAATTCAAATTTATTTATTTGCATTATAATAAGGCTGATACAAATATTAATTTTCTTTTATGTCACCCCCTTCAAAAATTCAACAATTTTGAAGGGGAGAAAAAAAAGATTCATCATTTTTTTGACATCAGTTAGGTTTTTTTTAATTTGTAGAGTAAAAACCAGGTAAAATAATGATCTAGATGACGATTGGAAAAAGTTTTACAACAAACGTTAAAAATAAAAATAAGAAATTTTTTGTTTTTTCATTTTTATTTTTTGTTCCTTATTTATTTTTATCCCCCCCTCGTACCTTCCATGTGTTCTCGGACATGAAAGAAAATTAATATTTGTATCAGCCTAAATTATTGCAAATAAAATAGCATATTTAATTAATTGCTATTCATCAATGCGTACTTAGAACTCAAGTTCCATCTGAGATTACTCTAGAATTTTTTTTTTTCGAAATCCAACGCATGATCTTTTTTTTAATTTTCCTTGAAATTTTCCAGAATAAATGACTAGAAAAAAAGAGAACTTTTTCAAAAAATATTGGAAAAATTCTTGAAGGAGTTTTGAATTTTTAAGATACTCTAAACGGGAATGCTTGAGAAAGTCCTACACAGGAAAAAAATTCTTTAGTAAAAATTACCATTTTAGCTAACTACGCCCATTCTTGAAACTACCACGGAATTTCAGAACAAATTACTATGTACATCCCACCACATCACTGGTACATTTGAAGAAAACATTTCCTTTAATCAGATTTCGACTACAGGCATAGTAAAATCAAGCGCATTTGTGGTCTGTTGAAAATTGCCGGTGGTGCGAGCGCTTAAGGTGAAGATGAATCGAAGCCAAAGTTCAAATTTTCAAGAGCACGGATCTGGAGAACCAAACATCCGTTTGAGCTGAAAACCTAATCGATTAGTCACCACCAGCTAGTGACCAATGGATTATGTTTTCAGCATAAACGGATGTTTCGTTCTCCAGATTCGTGCTCTTGAAAATTTGAAGTTAGGCTTCGATTCATCTTCACCTTAAGCTAACCTCCTAAAATGGTAATTTCTACCGCACATTTTTTTTTTTTTTGCGTGTAGGGAAATCAATGGAATAATTTTTGGATGGATGATTCCTGATGTCGTTATTTTTAGAACAATTACAGATTGAATTATTAAAGGTATGTTAAACGATATTCTTGAAAAAAAAATAAAATACTAAAACAGTTCGAGCTGTTATACTTGTAATATCATAAGAAACTCCTCCTTTCTTCCTTAAGCTAGAGCTCTCAAACAAAACACTCCAGAAATCCTGAATCCCATTTTAAGCAAAAGTATTTTTGTTTCTTGAGATCAAATAGATGATTTTTTCATATCTGACATTGATTCATTCTTCAAACATTCTTAATTTTCGTAGTAATTGAATAAAAATCGTCAATGTTTTTCCGTGTAAACGTTAAGAACAGAACAGATGATTGTTCTTATTTGAGTTAAAAATACTTTGAAATTTATTATAAGATAAATTTATATTCAAAGATACGCTTCATCTGAAAAAAAAAAAAAGTTTTTAGTCATCTAAAATTCGTATATTTTGGGAACCTGGAATTATTTTATGAAACCTGGAATTCTCAGGGAATTTCATTTCTCTAAATGAGTAGACACCCTGTACTTGTTTCGATCTATAGTTATGAAACAAAGTGTAGTATATTACCCTGATGAATCCCTCCTTGAAGGTAGAGCTGGTGCTAGTGTATATTTTCGTGAGCAATCGGCACTTCAACAGCGCTCAATTGATAATGTCAAATACTTCTGTTCAGATAGTCAGAATCGGTCAACTCAAGATCGAAGCTTGTTATCTATCGCATGTCGAATTCAAACTGAGGAACTGAATTCAGTCAAATCTGTAAACCCTGCATCCGTTAAAATAATACCTTTTCTATTTAGAAGCTTCCATTGTAGATAATTCGTAATTCGTAAAAAAAATCTTTTTGATTTGATACCACACAAGGAAAATCTTTCAATGTCAAAGCCAACCCACCGTGTTCGTTGCATACAAGTGTAATAATCACACCCGTCGTTCCAAGTGCTTCTGTTTCCCTCTCGTGGTATAGACGGAACGAGAGCTCGTTTTCTCTGTGATACGACCCAAAGTGTGCTGAAGACGGACGGAACAAAACGAGATAGTCGTATCGAACGGATGGACGGAATGGGGCAAACACACACACCACGTCCAGCACGCGTATTATCGTCGCAGTTTGCATGCACACGTATTAAAGCATAGCAAAATAAAACCGAAGAAAAGTGACATTTTCATGAATGGGCAAAGTGCGCACTTTGAAATTATTATTAAATTATCGCAACGGGGCAGCGAAGAATTCCTCTTTGTTTAGTGCCGGACAAAACGGTGGTGGAACTGCCCTTCGGAACACGCCTAGTCGTCGCGAGTGCCACTGCTAGGCTTACAGAGCCAACCAAAGCCAATAAAAACAGATAGTGAGTGAGTTACAACAAGTGAAATCTGCCCCGTGCTGCAAGGTGGAAAGAAAAAGCAGAAAAAAAAGAAGAAATCATACACCAAGACCAGCACAGTCAGAGCAATAACAGCAGTTCGGTAATGAGAGCAACTAACTATACACATAGGAGTTAGAGGTACGGTTTACACAAGTCGTCACCATCCGGATGGATTGCCACAGGCGAAATTAGTGTCGTCTGGAAGTCGTCGCCAAGACGTATCACATTGAACCACCCTAGAACAGTGTGTGACGTTTGCTGATAGATAAGTAAATATTACCCCCTCTCGCTAGTTCAATGTCGGTTGACTCGAGATAAAAGAACAGAATTACAGCCTCTACTCTACTGAGGAGACTGCATGTAATGAAACGTTGTATATGATCATGCGGGTACAGCTCTTGTCACATTAGCATTGCTATTCAGCAATTAAGAACGTGATTTCCCGCAAGAACGGGATAAGTCAGTGAAATGGGGGCGTAGTTGATGTGAATTTGATTGAATTTGGTGTGAAAATACATCACACGTCACGTTCGCTTAGTGGACGAGCTGAGAGAGGGAGAGGTTTTTTTTTTTGCGCTCAAGATAAGTTTTTTTTGTTTGTCCGATATGGTGGTGACTCATTCTACGTTTTTTTCGTAGTATTGATAAGAAATTGCATGTTGGACTACTGTTTGCTTCGATGTTACTGCACTGATCAGCCTGTGACACAATTTGATTTGTTATTTAGTGCATAAAACTTAAATCAATTGAAATCGAATTGCTTAAGAACCGATTTCTTCACCTTCGCTTAAGTCGTAAACCACGTTTACCCATACGATTAAACCAGATTTAAGGTCTAAGCGGTGGTGAAGAAACCGCTTATAAATCTGTTACAAAATCACTGTAGGTTCATCCAAGTATTCCTCAAGAAGTGCTCTGGTCAGTGAATCAAATTGTCATTGAAACAGACACAGAGCAAACAACTAAGCAAGCACGCTCATAATCGTTTATCCCAACTTTTGCGGATCTTGCCATGACAAACACAACTTTATAGTAATCTTTCGACTCGTGATAATTCAGTTATTTTGAACACAAAATCGAATTGTAGTTGTTATTCGATAATGTAGTAATGAAGGGCTAGAAAATTGCAACGCACGCGTCTCATTCTGCCCAAGTTGTGATAAACAGTTGTTACGGAATAAGATTGTTGCAACAAGAATAGGAAGGGACAATGTGTTTGTTGTTGCGTGTTGGTTGACAATTGATTCACTCGCTCTGACAGATTCTTCTAAAGATTTGTCGAGTATTTTTTCAAGTAAATTTTACATGGATTCCTCAAGAAGTTTGTTTGGGGTTTCCTCTCCTAAACAACTTTTTCTAGAAGAATTCCTGAAAAAAATAGTTGAAGATAGCCCTCTAAGAAACTTTATAAGCATTCCTAGAGCCAAACTTTGGAGGAAAACCTTAAGCAATCTGTGGAAGATAGACTGGATGAATTTAAGGTGAAATTCTAAGATTCTTGGATTAATTTCATCAAGTAATATGATGGAAAATTTTAGGAAGAATATCTGGAGCAAGTTTTAACGGGTACTCTGAAGTTATTACTGCTTGTATTTCAAAAATTCTGAACTTGGCCCAAAATCTTGGAGATTGTCATTCGATCCAAATAAGAATTACAGGATGAACCTCCGGACAATTTATTCAGGTATCTTCGAAAACCAAGTTAAGTAATTCTCGTTGAACTTTACTAAAGGGCCTATGTAACAATGATAGATTCTCTTTTCTCTCGCTCTCTTTCGATTGTAACAGTGCAATACTAAAGCTTTTGGGAACTTTTTCACTATGGATCAACTGAAATTGTCCTTGGCTAGCGTTACATACAAAAACGCAACAGAATAGGTTAATGTGGCTCAGTTATTGATTCAAGAGAAAGTAAACAAAGGGAGCCTCACAATGTTCGATAGGTCCTTTTTAAAAGTTACGCGAGAATTGTTTTGTGCAAACTTGTTATATGCCTTATATAAATAGTGACGATTATAAACTTTGCATTTTTTTTTGTTAGAAATATTCCAAAATAGGGCGTCTATACAAGTAATAGAGATAGTAGTAATGGATAAAAAATCGCCAAAAAAAATAACGGAATCTAGTTTTTAATATCAGAACACATATACATTCGAAAGCTCTTCTATTTTTGTAACATGTCCCAGTAAAGGTGGTAGTTACTAACTTTTGTCCCTATAATAGGTACGAACCACTATTTCGGATAGCAAAAAAGTTAAGCTGTTAAATTGTTTTCTACTATTTCCTTACTTAATACATAGATTTTTTGCACATTTATTTTATTTTGACAAGCACCATGCTACAAAATACTCACAAGAATACGCTTAAAGCCGCATTATCACTATTATTGGTCACACACTATCCTTATGAATCAACCCTCTTTCAAGAAAAAAGCTTGCGAAAAACTGAATACAAAAGATTCCTCTAAAAATTCATCCAGGTATTCCCACTAAAAAAAATTACAGAACATACACTAAGTAGCTACTTTTTCAGGAATTTGGGTAGAATCTTTCGCACAATTTCTGAATCCACAAATCTCACGTTTCCACAAAAATTTAATTCAAAAATTCCGCAATAATTTCACCGATGTCTTAAGTAATATTATTACAGGAGTTCATCCAGAGATTTCTCTATGCGATATTTAATAATTCATACGAAAATTTCTTCAGGATTTCTCAACAGATCCTTTCCCTCAAGTATTCGTCAAGAAGTTCCTACATGACTTTCCTATAATATTTTTACAAGGATTTCCTAGATGTCATCCTAGGATTACTCTGGCATAATCTTCTAAAGATTTGTGGAGTAAATTCTCAAATAAATTTTGAACGGATTCTTTAAAAAGTTCCTCTTCTTAACAACGAATCATTTAAACAATTTCTGGAAGAATCTCTGAAGAAATTCCTAGAGTAATTTTTGAAGGTGGCTCTCCAAGAACCTCTATAACCATTCTTGAAGGTATCCTCAAAGATATTTCTGGTTGGAATCTCAAATAAATTCCGAAAATAAATTTTAAGGTGAAATTGAATTGGATTCTTGAATAAATTCATCAAGTAGTTTATGGGAAGTTACACAAAGAATCTCTAAAACAAGTTCTGCAGGAATATCTGAAGTAATTACTGCTTGTGTTCTTAACGTCCGGTACCTGAACGAAGATCTTCGCGATTGTCAGAGATAATTCTCTAAAGATATCTCTAGAATAATTCATTAAGGTATCTTCGAAAGTCAAACAAAGTAATTGTTTTGTGAACCATGCTTTGTAGATTTTTTGTGAGAAATATTCAAAAATACCTGGGGCCTTCCTTAGCCGAGTGGTTAGAGTCCGCGGCCACAAATCAAAGTAATGCTGAAGGTGTCTGGGTTCGATTCCCGGTCGGTCCATGATCTTTTCGTAATGGAAATTTCCTTGACTTCCCTGGGCATAGAGTATAATCGTACCTGCCACACGATATAGGAATGCGAAAATGGCAAGTTTGTCAAAGAAAGCTCTCAGTTAATAGCTGAGAAGCAGGCTCTATCCCAGTGAGGACGTTAATGCCAATAAGAAGATTCAAAAATACCTGCCTGAAATGCAAGTGGTTTAAAAATACCACTGAAAACAATTGTTTTTATTTTCAAAGGCTTCTCTAGAAATTCTTCCAGGCATTCCCGCTGAAAATTTTCTATAAATACACTAAGTAGCTTCTTCAGGAATTCCGTCAGAGTATTTTGCGCAATTTCTTTAGGATTTGATGATGTCTTAAAAGATTGTTCCACATATTTTCAGTTTTTTTGCTCTTTGAAATTTTATAGACAACAATATTACTATCAATATCAATATATAATAATATCATTTATCGATAAACAAAATCAAACATTATGATCTAGGCCAAACTGCAAAATGTAAACCAACTTTATTGTTTATTCGTACCAATTTCTACGTAAATTATCCCTACATACTCTCATGAGTATGCAAAACGCATTTTATAGATGATATCATTCAAACTTGCAAAGGGCCTTACTGAATGTTTTCAACAAAATGTGATTTGATCTTTTGTATATTTTTCATTTTCAATGGGTTTGAAATAGGAATAATAAATATGGTATTAAATCTTCAATCGAGAATATCTCAATGCTTACGTTTTGAAGATAGATCCTTTTCAAATTTGATCGACTGTTTCTTTACAAAAAAAAATATTTTTTGTAAAAAGTGCTTGAACAAACAATGTTGTGAATGGGCGTTTTTTTCAAAATCAGTTATTTTTTATTGTTTTTTTTTTTTCAATAGTAAATTGAACATTCAATAGTCTTACTATTAGTTGAATATTGAGTCAATATATAGAATAGAATAGAATAGAATAGAATAGAATACTCGAAACTATTGCATACTATTCATCTGATTAAGATCACCAGGTTAGATTAAGTTTCGAAAGAAATTTATCTTCACCTAAAATTAAATCAATTTATCGAAATCCTTCAGAAATCATTCTAGCGAAACTTCCCGAATGTCTTCTGATGTTTCCTGCAGAATTCAGGCAGCAAATAACACGGTAAGGACATATCTAGGAGTTGTTCATGAAATGCTACTGGTCATGAAGGTAGTTTTCTTAAAAAGCATATCTTCCCTCATATTTGTTTTCCCATTCCTTCTTGTCGACATTAGCACCAAGCGACCAGCCCACTGAAGTTTGCCGTATTTTATTGACATCTTCGTGCCCAATTCGTTCCAGAATAGCTTCATGATTTCATTATTTAAATTGGCAATTTTCATCACATAAAATTATTATTATTATTAATTATTTCCTTAACAAGAAAACACATTTCCTCCAGAAATCATAATTAATTTTGCTTGTTTAGAGTGTCGTATTTTGAACAAATTATTCGACAACATCAAATACTATGTTAGCAGGCTTTCTTCTATCTCTACTTGTAATCATGTTTTGATAGTTTTGATCAAGCCTATTCTCGCTGTGTTTCTTCAGAGTCTCCCTTTAAAAATAAATTTCGTTTTTGATCCACAAATTCCCTAGAATACGGAATATTATGGAATATGTTTTAAAGAAATCCCTTGAATTTCTGCGGTAACTCATAGACGAATCCTTACGTGAGCTTTTAAAAGGAAGCAATCCTTATAGAAGCAGTTCTGAAGAAACTTGAGGAATTCAAACATTTGTCTATACATATGTTGTTGTTTGGAGGCATTCTTAAAGGAACGACGGAATCGAAATAAATCGGGTCCGGTTCGCGTTGTGCGAGTGCGAAAAGATATTCGTTTTCAGTCGAAGATGGTGAGCTCGTTTTATGCTACGCTTAACACATTTTTATCTTGGCAACGTTACGTGCATGTAATTTTCAAACAAACTATGGAGACTACAAGTTTCGACACAAACCTGCATTCTTGTTTCATATACACACCTTTCTTTTTTTCGTAATGACTAAAAAATACTTTTAAATAGTTCGACATTATGAATGTCGATTTTTTTGTCTTTTTGTTCTTCCACCAATGTATTTCCACCAAACCCAAAACTTTTTTAAAAGTTTTTAGAAAGAGTCGTATTTTTCCTTGTTATCCTTGGATCGCATCACCGACCCAAGGTAACTCCCAGATCTTTTTCCTCCCTTGCTAATTAACACCTTTTCCGTGATGATTGTGGAGATGCAGAGGTATTTTCGATCTCTAAAAGCAACAATCATTACACACTAACATTCCTTCCCTATCCCAACTGACTGTATGCACTTCGTGGGCATCGTTGTCGATCAATAATATGAGAGCTGCTAAAATGTGCACTTCGAGGGTAAGCGAAAAGTCCCGTTCCTTATTCATTTGAATCAAAGTGCAATTCTTACCAGTTCCGATCAATCACGGAATAGCAACCATTAACATGTAAAGTCAGTCTATGCTATACTTAGCTATGCTATATATTGTGTAAGAATTCCTGAATGTATAACATCAGGAATCCTTAGTAAAATACCTCAGAAAAGAGATCTTCGAAAATTTCCCATGGCTTCCATGGCAGACTGAACGTCTGAGGTGAAATTGTTTCATATGTTTTCATCATTCAATGTTGAGTGCTGAATGTTCCGATGTCCCGCGACGATTGGAAACGAAAACATTTTCTGGACAAGTTAAACACAGAATAAACAAATAATGGGGCCAGCACAAAGTCGTCATATCGTACAAAGGAAATAAGCAGCGCCTTGCATACGGAAGTTTGCGTTTCCATCATATTATCGTTGCAATCACTTCAAGTGGTAACCTTCACCATCGCCGCGTCGAACCGCGCTCTGTTTATTGGACGTTTTTCCTTCCATTCCGTCCGCTGGCTGTTTCATTGATGAGTAAGAACCAAAATGATGACGATCATTCACACGAACAACGCAACGTGAATCAATGTTAGGGTGAGTCGAAAAACGACACAACACAAATCACAAATTTAACATTTATCTTTCAATCACGTAAACATGTTTAAATTTGAAATTTATCAACAATTGACAATTAAATGCGCTGGTATTTTTAAAAAAACGAATCAAACAGAAACAAGATTATCATGATGATTCACCCTAATAAGAATGCAAACGCAAAAAGTGTCCTTAAACTTCTCAGCCGGTCGATGCTTGCTTTACACTCTTGGTAGACTGTGTGCGCAGAAACCGACGATCCGGAACAAAGCGGCCAATGACTGAGAGTGAGGGTGTACTCCTGATGATTCATAAATAGTTCAAGTAGGTCCATCCTCCAAATTTGTTTTGTTCGATTTTAAAACAATTAGTTCAATCCTCTAGTACACTGGTACCTTGGCGCGGAACTTCTTCTTAATCATGACATAACGTCCCCATTGGAAAAATCATTCAAGAATTTCAACAAATACTTTTCCAAGCTTTCTTCTGGAGGTATTCCATGAATTCTTCTAGCGATACTTCATGAAACCCTTGAGTTTTTCCAGGAGTTTCATCGGTAAGATCTTCAGGGATTTTTACAAAAAAAAATGCGTTGAGTTGGCGTTAGAGATTCGTTCAAAGATCTCTTCAGATAATTATGGTCTTTAGTTTGAAATTACTGTGTTCATGGTAACATAAGGGACTGTCAACATTGTTAATGTTAAGGCACAAACAATTAAGAATTTCAAAAAAGCAAATTGTCCTGCCCATTTAGCCTGGTTTTTGAGTATCTTAGCTTGTCACATGTTAAATCCGTCAGACTTGTCGAAATGGTGAATCGGTTACAGTTTTGTGATGGCCTTGCACCAAACATGTACTTTCAATTGGTGAGCTCGTTTCATGCTTTTGTTTTCAATGTGTATAATATAAACACTTATTACGGTGTTCAAATGCAAATCTACTTCAGCTGGAACTGTTAGAACTATTCTGTCAGCAAAGATACCAGCGAGGCAATTATCTTAGAAAAGGGAACAGGAATTTTTCGTTCAATGCACCAGCACCAATCCGGGCTCACTGGACAGATTCCGGGTGACTCCAGTGAAGTGGCCATTTGACCGTTTGAGATAGATCTTTTGTATGAAATTCCAGAACATTTTGCAACGCTTGTCCTTGGACTTTTCACGACCTTCTCCCCCTTGCACTGAAAACATTCTACAAGTTCGATTAAGGTTCGATTCACACGTAGATTTTCGCTAATTGTAAAACACGTCATTTGGACGTGTGAGACCAGTCGCTATCAACAATCCAAATTTAATATAAAACATGTTAATTACTGAACTTTGCTGAACTAGTTACTAGCGATATGATTTTCGGATACCAGGTGATGATGACGGACGCACGGTTTCCCCAATAAAAACATGGTAAATTAACATGTCACTCGTGAGTGGCAAATGTCAGTCCTTGTCATGATAGGCAAGCTAGTTCCACTAGTGATGGATATCGCCATTGTAAAATACAGAAAGGAACTCGGATGTGCCTACCAGGAATTCCTCTGGGGATTTCTTTCAGACATTCGTCCGGGGATTTGCTGCATGAATTACTCCGGAGATTTGCTCCAGGAATCCCTTCGGGAATGTATTTTCTTCAGTAGTTTCTCCGTGGATTCCATCCAGAAAATTTTCCGTGGAATTGCTTCAGGAATTTCTCTCAGGATTCCTCCAAAAATCCTTTCAGGATTTCCACCAGGAATCCCTTCGTGGATTTCGTACAGGAATTCCTTCGGAGATTTCAGGCAGTTTCTCTCGAAATTACTTCGGAGATTTAAGAATATGAGGATTTCCTCCGAGAATGTTTCTAGGGATTTGCAGCAGCAATTTCTCCGGGGATTTCTTCTCGGAATTGCTCCAGGTATTCCTCCGGAGATTTTTTCCAAGAACTCCTCCGGGGATTCCCTCCACGGATTCTCCCAGGAATGCCTCTTAATATCCAGAAATTTCTCATGAGATTTCCACCAGAAATTACTCCGTGGATTTCCTCCAGAAATGTATGCGGGGTTTTCTTTCAGCAATTCCTACAATTTTCCTCCCTCGACTCCAGAAATTCCTGCGGGGATTTAAGCAAGGAATTCCTCTTAAGATTTCCCCCAGGAATTTCTCCAGAAATTCCTCCCGGGGATTTCCCTCTGGGATTTCCACCCGGAATATCTGCGATGATTTCTTATTAAAATTAACCGAGATTCCCTCCAGGAGTTCCACCGGTAATTCGCTCCATGAATTCATCCGGGAATATCCTTCAGGAATTCCTCTAAAGATTTCCATCAAGAAATTTTCCAGATACTTCTCCAAGGTTTTCCTCCAGGATTTTCTTATTGCCTCCAGAATGTTTTGCAGGTATTTCTTACAGCAATTCCTTCTGGATTCCATCCAGCAATTCCACCGGAGATTTGCTCCAGAAATTCCTCAGGGGATTTCCTCATAGAATTCCTCCGGGCATTTACTCTAGGAATTCATTCGGAGATTTCCTTCAGAAATTCCTCAATGAACTTTTTCAAGGTCTCTCAAGGAACTCCTTCGGAGTTCATTCACGTTTTTTTTTTAGAAATTCTGCCGGGAGTTCCTTCTGAGCCCACCAGGATTTTTTTCAGAATTCCTCCGAAAATTCTACCGTTCTTACTACGGGAATCCCTTTAAAGCTCCACCGGGAATTACTTTGGACTTCCTTTATGGATTCTTCAGGAAATCTTTCAAAGTTTCTCAAGCAATTCTTAGGATTTCCTCCAGAAATTTCTCCGAGCTCCTTCAGGAATTTCTTCGGAAATTGCATCAGAATTCCTCCGGGATTCGTTCCATGGCTCCATAAATTCCTTCGATGTTCTTCTAGAAGGAATTGTTACAAAACTTTTGCCGGGAATTCTTTCGGAGCCCCACCGGTAATTCATTCGGATTTCCTCCATAGATCCTCCAGGAATTCCTTTGAATATGCTCCAGGAATTTCTGCAGAGTTCCTCCGGGATGTCCTCCAATGTTCCTTCAGTTTCTAAAAAAAAAAAACCGGCAGTTCCTCCAGCAAATTCTTCGGAGTTCCCCCAGGATTTTTTTGGAGGTCCTCCGGGAATATCTCAAGAGTTCTAGAATTTCTCCGAAATACCTTCAAAGATCCTCCTGGAATCCCTCCGGAGTTCCTCCAGGAATTTTTTTTTCCGAAATTCTTCTGGATTTCATCCAGTAATCCATCGGAAGCTCCTCGCTAGTTTAATCGTGAATTGCTCCGATGTTCTTCCATAAATTCTTCCACAGTAGCAACTCTTCCACCTATCAGTAAATATCAGGTGAAAAATTCTAGATTCCGTCAATAAACTTTAGAATTTTGCTAGTGCAATACTATTTTGTTTGTTTTTGTTGATCACATTCGAAATGGATCGAAAAAAATGGTTCTATACCATTTCCCGGAAAGACGTTTCTCGGAAAGACATTTCCCGGAAAACCATTTCCCGGAATAACCCATTTCCCGGAAAACTACTCAATGCTAAAAAAATAAGCAACTTCTGGTTCTAAGCCATTTTTTAAAGCAAAGCAATATCAGAATCATGAAAACAATGTGGCAAGCTCCAAGAATACTTTGTAAAAAGCCACTAGATTGTCATATATTAGTTTTTCGACGTTCATACCACCAGCCACGAAATGCATCGAAAAGAATGATTGAGGTCACCCGTATACCTAACGTTACCCCGCAAGGCGGTAATATTTCAATGCGAGATTTCAAAATTTTGCAACAGGCACCGTGATTTTAGCTTTTGTTCTTATATTTAATATTCTGATTTGAAAGCAGTTTTACCGGCTAATTTAGTAGCATAATAATTAACTTATTCCTGCGAAAGCCGTAAAAAATATTTGCAAGAGTAATTTTTAAATAATTTGAAATGAAAATATGGCGGATAGCATCATGATTATTATTCATAATGCTATCCGCCATATTTTCAGTTTTTTTAATGAAACGAAATTTTTAACAGTTAGAATTATTTTCAAACAATCTAATTGCAAGCTTTGTTAACTCTATTTATGTATCATGTAGACCAATTTTCTAGATTTCATTTCCCTTCGAAGGATTTCCATTGGTAGACTGATCTGATCCCCTCACCATGATTTACAAATCATGAAATTCATACTAACCAATTTATGAATTTCATGATTTGTCATAATATCAGGATCACAAATCATGGTTCCTGGAGTCATAATCATGATTCCTCATAAGCGTAACATCCAGTGTGAAAACACTAAGCGGCGCACTTTCCTTTATCACATTCGTATCGATCACTCTTAATCCAAGATGACGAAGCGGTTGAGTGGTAGAGTACGTGGCTCACAATCGGAAGGTTCTTGGCTCGAGTCTCAATGTATGCTATTTTTAACTTTTTTTTTATTTTGTCGATCATAAACGGATGCGCGACTCAGCATTTTTGGCATTTGAATCATGATTCCGAGCAATCAGCTACAAAAACCTAACGCCTGTGTTGCGTTACCGCAATCTGAGTCATGATATCATGAGTCCAAATCATGGTGTATTTTCATAAGACGAAAACACGCAGGAATCATGATATCATGAGTCATAATTTTGTTTTTGGATTCAGATTTCTATCCGTGTGATAAATAAATCATCAACATAAATTTTAGTTATAGCTTCTGCCATTTTCATAGAGAATCACCCTTCTTTTGAAAATTTGCCGTTCTTCCGAATTATACCGATAGAAACATTTTTGGCAAGAAGGCTGCTAATATTAAACATCAGAAATTGTCCCCTCTTTCAAACTAAGGTTATTCTATTGAGTAATTGAATTTTATCAGGGCTGGGAATGGTAATAGTAGTAGGTTTGAATGTCGCGAAACTCACGTGGCTCTTCTCACTACAGTACTTTGAAAACGCGAATCTTATCAAGTAGCTTTTTTTGTGCATTAATTTTCTTAATCATTGGTGTCATCCAAGGCTGTAAATGCGGGAAATGCTCCGGAAAATAGAGCATTTTTCTACAGTAGTTTTGGGTTGCCCTTAGCAACGGGTGTTTTACTACATTCTAGGCATTTTGCCTATATCACCGAGAGGCTCTTCACTGACTTTGCTGACTGCGATTTGCTCTGCTTGGCTACTGTAGCATGAATTTCATGACTTTTTGCAACCCTGGATTATACACAATTTATGACACACAAAATTTTGACATATTAGACCATCTCTCTTCTTGTCAAATTTATAAGGCGACGCTTCCTTAACTCCTTCCGCACCTTTGGAATGAGACACTAGCTTGAACTTTATAATGTGATAGTGTTTGAATTCTTCTTTTTCTTTCTGGCATGACGTTTCAACTGCTTTTCGGCTCTATGTTAATGTTAGCACTCCCACAGTTATTAACTGAGAATATTCTTCGCCAATAGGGTCCTGAAGCCCTGTCCCAATTTTAGTGCCAAACGCTTAAGTTTAGGCCAAAAACACATGTTTACTCATTTTTTTAATGTTTTTCATTTGTTTAAGCACAAAAAAACATGTTTTATGTTTTTATAGATTTTGTCACACCCCTTGGTTTAAACTCAAATTTTGGGTGTATTTTGTTTTCCGTGTCTTTTCCGAAATGTCAGTAGGAACAACCCCAGTGTCAAAACTAAAACCCCTGTGGTATTTTTGTCGACTAAGCGAACGTCAAACATGATCTCAAGTGTCAAAGTTCATTTATGGATCCAATTTTTAAATTAAAGTTTCAATATGATATATCCGTTATTTGAGCGGGAAAAATTGTTAAAGTAGTTGCAGTAACATGCTCTTTCGTGTTATTAAATGAAAACAAGATTTCATTAAACATTTTAGGACCCTATTGACAAAGAAATTCTATGCCCTCAAAATTAGAAGAATTTTCCAATCCTAAAAACCCTCGATCGGCGAGATTGGAACCTGCGATACTTAACTTGGGTCTCGCTGCAAATTTTAGGGTTCCGCGAAAGGTTTATTTTTAGTACATTCCGGGAAGTGGCATTCCGGGAAATGGGTCATTTCGGGAAATGATTTCCGGGAAACGGCATTCCGGGAAATGTCATATAATCGAGAAAAAAAATACAACAACCGGTGCATGTGCGTGCGGTTTGGTCTATTTAATTTTGACTGGGTAATTTTTGATATCAATTTGGACCAACAAATGGACCACCGGTGAAGTTGCCCTTAGTTTCTATTGATGCCAATTCAATATATTTTCCAACTGGAAGATTCTATCTACCGTAAGGACGCATTTCACCGCTCATGCTCCATTCACCGCTCATTGAATTATTTTGAAAAATCTGAACAAATTTTCGTAATGAAAGTCATCAACATGTATTAGTATACCAGAATGGATTGTATCAGAATGAAATTCATATGAGTTAATATAATATACAATTCATAAAAAATAATTTTAGGCTTTTTATGGCGATAAACATGAGTTGAACAATGTTTTAATTATGGCAGATCGAAAAATGCTTCTTAACTGCCATGCTTTCATATGTTGTTGTACTTTAGTACAAAGATAACAACCAGCTAGTGAAACTAAAGTAATTCCAACTAGTTGTGTATATAGAGCCTCATACTTAGGATGAGCGGTGAATGGCGCCCTACACATGTATCATTGGCATACATGTTATTCGATACCATTATACGTTGTTCACATTTCAACTGCTTTCCTACAAAAATAAATGTTTTATCTTGCGTCTAGCGCAAAAAGTTGCGAAAAGTATAGAAAAACCGATTTTTGACAGAATTTAATGTGCTGAAATGCTGTTAAATGAGCGGTGAATGGCGTCCTTACGGTACAATTTCGTATGTAGAATGCTTATGTAGATGTTATCTCACCATAATATGATTTTTACCAATGAATATGAACTATTTTAGGTATAGAGATTTGATTTGTTCGAAAGCCGCAATAATGGGACAAAAATAGTGCACATTAGTGCGATTCAAAATTAAAAAAATGTTTAAAAATTCAATTTCTCATATATTTCTTACCATCCTTACCATAAAAAATGTTTTCTGAAATTTTCAGCTTTTTCGGTGGTGATTTAAGTGTGCTCCAAAGCCAATGTAGGTTTATATGGAAATTATTATGGGGAAATTGTGGAAAGTTTTCCGAACACGTTAGAACTATAATGCATTTTTTTATCATGGTATGAACAATGAGTTTTCACTATGGGATGATAAGTTTGTACTTACATTGCAGTACCGTGCAAGCACCATATTCCGAACGGTTAAGAAAATCCAATTTGAATAACTTAAATTATTAAGGATTTCAACAGCTGGGATATTGATTTGTCTTGCCGTTGCATTTGTCTTATATCTAAATAAACGTATAGATTAAAATAAAACGTCCATCAATTATCAATTATTTAAAACAAAATCATATGTTAGTCGGAAGCATGCATGTTCCTAATTATAGACGGAATGGTCCTAACTATGAACACACATTGTTCCTTATTATGGACAGCAAACGAACTTTACGTATAATATTTGTTGAAAAAACAACTTAACCATGTATTTTAGTTTTGAAATGTTACAATGAATCATGTTTCGAACTGACAGTTTACTATTTTGGATGTAAAAACAATGTATATTCAACATAAGGAACGGACCGTTCAGAATATGGCGCTGTCTATAATATGGTACTGGCACGGTTTGGATTTTTTTTGGGGCCTCTCGGCCCCCATAAATGCGGCCCTGTGTGTTGTACTGCAAACACTGCTCGGATGAGATGTAATTTATGAAGCGCTAATAGATTGTGCAATGGTTAATCAAACAAGAAGATACCCTATCGAGGGCGCCTGTCCATCATGTGGGTCGTCTGTAAGGCTGACTCTTGAGGCTAAGAATTGCATAGCCAAAAGAGCATCCAAGTTCTAACCGTTAGATGTGCAATACGAAAAACGTTATCATCTCTGGGATTTTTTATGAGCTACGTAGGCAAAAAGAACGTGTGGTGACGACGACGACTTGCTAAGACCGGCCATCAAAGACCGCTCTGTTATTAGTTTGGCTGTGCTCGATCGGTGATTTACGGAATCGATTTTTTATAGTGCTGATCCAATAGATGTTCATCCGATAACGTCCCAATGCATACTTCCTAATTGTGCTAATCGTACCCATTCTATTTACAGTTGTTGCAGTATTGAATCAAAACGGAGCGATCATAGGCGATTGGAATCCGATCACGTTTTTCGTTTAGTCTCTTGGTTTTGTTTTATTAGTTTATTATTTTGCTTTGCGTGTGGACGCGTGTAACTTCCGACCGGCGGGTGTGGACTTCGGTTGGGATTCTTCTGTTTTTGGAACAAAACGTCACCCAGCCGCCCCGCAGCATAGAAAGCAGGAGTAGCGGCTTCCGCACTACGATTCTCAACGCCCTCCGAAGACAGCAGCAGTATGGCCAACAGTCCGCGGGCCGGTGGCGGTGCACAGCGACCAAATGGCGCCACACAGAACAAAATCTGCCAGTTCAAGCTGGTCCTGCTGGGTGAGTCGGCCGTCGGAAAGTCGTCGCTAGTGTTACGGTTCGTCAAAGGACAGTTCCACGAGTACCAGGAGAGTACGATCGGTGCCGCTTTCCTCACGCAAACAGTCTGCATCGACGATACGACGGTGAAGTTCGAGATCTGGGACACTGCTGGACAGGAAAGGTAAGTGTCATGTGCGCAGGGCTGGTAGTAGATATCTTTTGGTCATTATTTTAAGGCGAAGTAGGCCGTCATTGAAATTTGTACGCGTCGTTGATGATTGTTCTTAATTCATCTCACGATTTCGAATCAAAGAAAATCAGTTGGTTTTGCACTGACACAGCTGAAAAAGTATCAGCATACTTTATGCATGTTAGCGCGTACAGTGATACTTTTTCAAGTCAATATAAACTATCAAGACTAAGTTTTATCAGTTTGAAATGCAAGCTGAAAAGTCATCATTGTTGCCAAAACAAATGACGGGCTACTTAGCCTTAATGTTAGTCTCTATTTTTGAGGCTCCAGAGATTCCTACGAGACTATGGAATAGGTCTCTTCAGGAATTGCTGCAATTGCTCCTTAAAGAAAAGCTTCAGGATTTTTCAGAATTTTATTCAGAAATATATTCAAAGACTCTTCAATCCCTCAAAAAATTCTTCAGTAATTCTTACTAGACCTTGTCCTAGAATTCATCCAGGGATGTTTGGACGAACTGCTCCAGGAAATCGTACATTTTCCACAGAGTTTTCTTCCAAGTTTTCCAGGTTTTCCTTCTGAGTTTATTCAACCGTTTTCTTCAGTTGTCTTTCCGGATATCTTCCAAAAGTTTTTATAAGAATTCTTCCAACCATTTTCATTAGGATTCCTTAATGGATGCTCCCAGAAATTGCTCCATGGGTTCCTCCAAAGATTATTCCACGAAACACATAAGGGACACTTTCACGAATCCCTCAATAAATTCGATGAAGTTTGTCCAAGCATTTCATCCAAATATTCTTTATGGATTTTCTAGCCTGTCATTCAGGAATTCCTCCTACAGTATCTTCCAAAGATTACACGAATACAATTTTAAACTATTGTTCTTGGATTTCTCAGAAGTTTTTTTTTTTTGCTTTTACAGCAGAAAATGGTACAGCAATGAGCTCTGCAATTCCTGTTAATTCCAACACAAGGGCTCCGCCCGAAGTGTTCCAGGGATTCCTGCAGAAAATCCTGCAGGATACTGTTCAGGGTTTCGTTTGGAAATGTTTCCAAAAATTGTTCTGAAGAATCATCCGAAACTTTTTCAAAGGTACAGAAATTTCTTCCGAGATCCCTGCAGGAGTTTATCATGTATGTAACCAGGTGTTTCATCATTGATTACTTTAGAAAACCATCCCGGGCCGAATGCCGAACATCCAATAATTTCTAAAGAATATTCCTGACGGTTACCCGCAGAAATTCTTCAAAAAAAATCTAGATTAGGTATTACTGGAGTAACTTCTGAAGATGACCTTAGAAAAATAATTTGAAAAAGTCCTAGGCGCCCAGATAGCCGTAGCGATAAACGTACTGCTATTCAGGACCATGCTGAGGGTTGTGGGTTCGAATCCCACCGGTCGAGGATCTTTTGGTAATGGAAATTTTATCGACTTCTTAGGAGGGCATAAAGTATTTCCGTTACTGCCACACGATATACATATGCAAAAATGATCAATCGGCAAAGCTCTCAGTTAATAACTGTAGAAGTGCTCATAAGAACACTAAGCTTAGAAATTCTGGTTGAACTGTTGAACCAAACTCTCGGATAAATTCCTTGGGAAGTCCCTAGAACCACGTCTCTAAACAGGGGGTCCGCGGACCCCCGACCATCTGAAAAGCTCGCTGAAACGAGCACCTTACAGCGAGCCTTTTTCTGTGGTTAACAAGGTTGAAAAGCAGTGCTCTAGAAGTATCACTGAACGCCGAACAAAAACTTCGCAGTAATAGCTGTTGCAAAGAATGAACAAAACCTGACCTCGGGGCTAGTTGCAGGACGCTGTTTAGAGAGAGTTCAGTTTGATCCTTCGACCTTGACGCTTGCTCCTGTGGCGGCGGGTGATGAGGGCAGGATCAAACATGTCGCGCGTCGGTCGAGCAGTGAAATGAAAAATCGTTAGTAGTATTTGATCTATTGATCGCGTCGCTTGCTCCAGCGTGGGCGAGTGAACACTTGGTCGGCGTACAATACGATTATCGAATCATATCGCGAATCCAATTAAGCGTGATTATATCATGGATCGCATCACCAACCATTGGTGACTCCCAGATCTTTACCTTATCCCACTAACCCAATATCCTTTCCATGAGAACTGTGGAGATGCAGAGGTGAGGTATACTCGGTCTCTAGTAACAACGGTTGTCTAACTAACATTCCTTCCCTTCCCCGATGACCTTAAGGCGCCGTTATTGACTTTAAAAAATTGAGCTCTCGATTTGTGCTCATTGAAGAATGGTAAGCTAATCCCAAGCCCCATTAATTAAATCTCTGCGCAACTTTGATTGTTCTGGACAATCACGGAGTAGCAACTACGAATTGTACGGACATCTATGCTCATGCTCATGCTCAGTAGCAGGTCGCTGTTTAGAGACTTGGTCACTATTCTAAGGCAAATCTTCAAATCTCTAGAAAGTATCTACGTTGAATAGAGCTCTAAAATCTCAAAGCAGAATGGTCTCTAAAGTAATTTTTCTTCCTTTCTTTTTGTGGCAAATCCTGATGTAATTTGTTAAGACTCCAGAGATTGCCTCGAGACGACTCCATAGTTTCTCGAGAATTCCTTTCACAGACTGCTCTATGAAACGCTCCGAAGATTCTCCAAAAAAATGTTCATGAATACATTCAGAAACTTCTCCAAAGCTTCCTCTGAAAATTTGCCCAGAAATTCTCAGGAATTCGTCTTAAAATTCCTCCAGAAATCTTTCAAGGGAGTCTTAGATAAATTCCTCGTTCAGCCGTACGATGCTAATATCTGCTAAATTTCCGTAGTAATTATTCCAAAAAATCTTTCAGAGATTCTCTCAAAACATTCTTAAAAGATTCTTTCAGTAATTTGGCCAGTTTTCCAGGATATCTCTTAAGTATCCCTACGGAAATTCTTCTGAAATACACAATAGCTTTTGTTTCTTATGTCGAAGAATTTTGTTTGGGAATTCTACTAGGAAACCCTAAAAGAATTCATTGAGGTGCCACTATGGCGGGTTTCCATGGATTCCTTCAAGAACTCCTTTATACAGTATTGGACAAACATTTGCAACTTTTTCGTTTTTCCATACAAAATGACAAATTTTAGAGAATTATATCTGAGTTTTTTATGGATCGATTTGAAAGAAATGTTCACAGTTCTTCAGAAAAAAAAACTTGAATTTCAACATATTTTGAGTGATTTTTCCAATAATGAGTTTTCCAGGATATCTTTCAAGTATCCCTTCGGGAATTCTTCTGAAATACACAATAGCTTTTGTTTCTTATGTCGAAGAATTTTGTTAAGGAATTCTACTAGGAAAAACCCTAAAAGAATTCATTGAGATGCCACTATGGCGGGTTTCCAGGGATTCCTTCAAGAACTCCTCCATACAGTATTGGACAAACATTTGCAACTTTTTCCATTTTCTATACAAAATGCCCAATTATATCTGAGTCTTTTATGGATCGATTTGAAAGAAATGTTCACAGTTCTTCAGAAAAAAAAACTTTAATTTCAACATATTTTGAGCGATATTTCCAATAACGAGTTCAAAAGCAGTAACGATTTGACTAAAGTGATTTTTTTGACGATTTTTTATAAATAACTTAACTAAACGAAAATAATATCTTCATGGTATCTTAAGCAAAGTTGTAGATTTTGGCGGAATGAACAAGTTTGCAAGACAGTTCTTGTGTAGGGCAATTAGATTTTCAGATAAATAGTTTTGAATTTTTCGTCGAAAACACTTCACTGTAGTTAAATCGTTATTACTTTTAAACTACTGATTGGAAACATTAATCAAAAATATATGTTGAAATTCAAGTTATATCTGACGTTCTGTACAAATGTTTTGTCCAATACTGTATATTATCCCAGTAATTTCACAAAATCCATCTGGAGACAAGTTGAAAATAGGTAATAAAATCAACCAAGGAAACATCATGGACTTTTTGCTGATTTTTGTGTCAGAGTTTCCTCTAACATTTCATCCAGGGATCAGTCCTACAGTCTCTTCCAAATATTTCTCAAATAAATTGTCCTCGGATTCTCAAAAAGTTCTACAGAAATTATTCCTGTATTTCCTCCTATTACACAGCGTAACAAAAACGACATTTTTGCGTGTCTTAAGGATCAAATTATGTGTCTCTAGTTGATTTTGGGGTTGCTCAATCTCATGCCGTTCTCAGAAAATTTCCTCTACGTCAAAATTTTTAGCTACAGGTCGTTGAAATTGTGTAAAACGCTGGTTTCATCTATGTTAACATGAAAAAAAGAGTATGATTTTTCAAACTTTTTGGTGATCTAACCTAAAAAGGACAAAATAGGACTTTAACTTTTATTTCAGATATAGATTGAAATTGCACGATCAAATTTAGATTAAATCGATTTTTCCAACATGCTTGGATTCTCCATACAAAATTCTTCATTTCTCTCATATGGCAAAATACAATACTTTTCTAAACCATCAAAAAATAACTTTTGAGTCGGGGACGGACCTGGTGTAGTGGTTAGAACACACGCCTTTCACGCCGAGGACCTGGGATCGAATCCCATCCCCGAGATAGTCACTAAAAAAATCAGTGACGACTTCCTTCGGAAGGGAAGTAAAGCCGTTAGTCCCGAGATGAACTAGCCCAGGGCTAAAATCTCGTTAATAAAGATAAAAAAAAACTTTTGAGCATCGAAAGTATTATTGCAGAAAAATTTTGTTATGCACATGAAATTTGATCTCTGTGGCAAATAAAGCAAATAAATTGCCATACAAGCTGGCAAACTTGCATGCAAGTTGGCTGATGTAGTCATATTTTGCATTTTCAACAACCGATATCTCAAAAACTAGATGTGGTATGATATTTTTGAAAGCGGCAATGAATTCACCAACCCATAAAGTATATAGCGGTGCCTGCCTCAATTTAGATAAGTTTTTCTAACATTGCTTCATTAAATCCTGCAGATTATTATCCAGGGTTTCGCGTAATATTTTTCCATTTTGTTGGAGAATCATCCAAAACATCCTCAAATATCCAGAAGTTTCTTCAAAGATTATTTTAAGAGTGCTCTAATCCAAAAGTGTTTTTATGTACTTCACCAGGAGTTTGATTAGAGATTAACTGTAGGATTTTCTTTAGATAAATATACTAGACCGCATACCGGACCTCCTATAATGGCCTTCTTAATTCCCTAGAGAAGTTGCTGACAGAATTCCATGGTCCTCATGGTTCCATAAGTCCTCAAGAACTTATTGGAAATTCTTTAGAAAATTACTGTTGAGGAAAACTTATCTGAAAAAAACTTAGGTAGAATCTAAGAAGTTTCTAGTTGAATTTATAAAAAAAAACCTTTAAAAATTTTCAGAGGAAAACCCATGCATTCATCAGAAAAATCTTAGGAGTTATTTCTGGGGATGTATTTAGAAACATCAATAGTTGTATTCTTGAACAAGTCCTAAACAAAAAACTGTACTGCTTATCCTAGAATGAATTCCGGAAGAGCTGAGTATTATTTTGAATAATTTATGGATGAATTTTCAAAACAAATTCTTGAACGAATATATGATGAAACGTCTGGAGAAATATTTGTAATAATTTCTGGAGGAATCCTTGGAAAACTGCTAGTTAAGCTACTGAAGGTATCTTCAACAAAAATCTTAGAGGAATCCCTTTGGAAGCCTGTGGAAGAATCACTGAGTCAACCACTGAAGAAATCATCTCCGAGTGAAACTTTGAGCAAATACCTAAAATCCATTCTGATGAAAATCATAAATAATACATGAAGAAATACTTGGCGTAATGTCACGAGAAATACTCTAAGTTTGAGAGAGGTACCTTGAGGAATCCTTGTTCAAAGGGGCATTTCCTGGTCCCCCATGTTTTGGTTCCTCTTCAGTCTCTTTACGGTATCTTAAATGATTAGTCGCACCAGCCCTAATCAGGTGTGACCCTCCTATGAATCACTTTTCCTAATACCCTTTTTCTGCTTTCCAGGTACCACAGTCTCGCCCCTATGTACTACCGAGGTGCTCAGGCAGCTATTGTTGTCTACGATATTCAGAATCAAGATAGTTTTGCACGTGCTAAAACGTGGGTCAAAGAGCTTCAGCGACAGGTATTTGGTATTCCGATTCAATCAAGGTATGATTAACTAAATTTCTCCCCGTTCTCAAATTGTAGGCATCGCCGAATATTGTGATTGCGCTGGCCGGTAACAAAGCCGATCTCGTCAACAAACGCATGGTTGATTACGAGGAGGCTAAGCAATACGCGGACGAGAACGGACTGCTGTTCATGGAGACGTCGGCCAAAACCGCTGTGAATGTGAATGACATCTTTCTTGCAATAGGTAAGTGAGGGCGCCCGAAGTGAATATTGTTACGAATAGCCGCGAAACAGCTGTTCAATTTTGCCCTTTCCACTTGTTTTTGATGTTCGTTCTGGGGGTATTTATGAATCATCGTTATCCCGACGGCGCGAGGTCGGCATACCGGTGTCTGACACGCAAAGCTGACAATGGAACTAGCTACCTAGGTAATTGGTTTATCGAATCGCTTCGCCATTCCTTCGAGTGGGGAAAAATATAAATGCCCTGACCCTGCAAAAGGTTTCCGCTTCGATCGATTTCCATATCGATACCTGCGGAATGGTTCTTGCGTGTATCTCCCCCCTGCTTGCTGTGTGTATCGATCTCAGCTCGCGTTACCCTGCGGTGGTGTTCGATACCGAATATGCAGCAGAAGGGAGGAAGCTAATTGGAATGCATTTATGGACGTGCGCATGAATGTTTTTGTTTTTATTTCTCTCTCATTCCCATACTCAATATACAACACCAGTTGCTATCCGTTGCGCGATATATCGGCTGTTTACAGGATGTTACTACTATGTAATGCCGTATAGCATAAGAAAAGCTTTCGTTTTAGTGGTCTCTTCATCAGGAAACTATTTCGTTGACATAATAGAACATCAACATAATAGGACATCTATGGCTGTGCTGCGTTGGTGTTTCTTGAAATATTGAGTTTACATCATAATTGATTTTTTCCTGTGAATCTTAATGTAAATGGACAATTAAAGATTACCTAAATACATGATTGTTTATTCCTGCCATCGACCAGTCTGGTAGCAAGTCTCTTTTGAGAAATTCGGAACTTCTTTAGAAATTCCTCTAAAGATTCCTTCAGTTCTCTCTGATTGGTCCAATAATCCCACCAGTGATTTCCCAAGGGATGCTTAAGCATGAGCATGAGTATGATTGACCGCAAGCAGTTGCTACTCCGTTATTGCAAGAACAACCATACTTGCCCAAGGAACCAACGAATGCTACTTGGGATTAGTTGCTATCTCTGTGTGCAAGTATTGTAGTTTCCAAATCTTTGTACTGAGCAATACCAGGCTGCGTCCGAGTGCAGGTAAATTCGAGATGTGGTGGAAATGTTGACATGCTACTCGCTTTTAGTCCTCTACAATTACACGAGAAAACACTGGGAGAAAATGGGAAAGGATAGAATTATAGAATTCGTCTTGGTAAACGACAGGCTTTATTATAAGGGCTCTACAGATCATTGTGGGTCCTGATAGTCGTAGCGGTAAACAGCCAGCTATTTGGCAGCAGCAAAGGAGATATTTTCCAGACCACCACAGTGCTCATCATCAGGAACACCGGCTGCTCAACGGCCCATACAATTTCAACGAGGAGAAATTTTGAATCCCAGCCGGACATGCGTCGAAAATCAGCAACCTACGCATAGTAGGCAGTCACAAAGGATTTCTCCCGGATGCTCATCAAATTCAGCTGCATCATGTGAAGCGTGCCATGCTCAACATTCGTGTTTTCGGCGCAATGGACGCACTCCTTAGAGGTAGGACTCAACTTAACGCACTCTATAGAGGTAGGACAAGACAGAAGTTTACTGTACTTGACACATTACTCATACAGTGAAGAGGTAAGAGACAGCCAATAATCAGGTATTCCAATTGACTCAACCCAGAACACTTCTTCAAATCCAACACAAATTGGAACAGAAATCGTAGTATATTGCCAACATTTCAACCGAATGAAAAGTTCGTTGAAGATAAGAGAAATTCATAACAAAATTTTGAGTTGTTCCTTCCCAATAATTTTAGCAAATGAAACAAGTTGGGATGAAGGAGTTAGGAGTGAAGAAGTGTTTGGGTGTAACTACAATGTTTACAGAGATGATCGGAATTTTATAACGTCTGAAAAGTAGTCAGGGGGTGGAGTTCTAGTTGCTGTTTCAATTCAATTTAATTCGGAAATTATCAGCACTGAAAAATGTGAAGAATTCGAACATGTTGGGTGAAAATACTTGTGGAAGGCGAAACACATGTGTTTGCCTCCGTATACTTTCCCCCAAATAACGCTCGTAAAAACTCTTATGATAAATTTTTCCAAATCGCTGACGAAATCATGTCTAAGCTCTCTCCAGAAGTTAAAGTTCACATATTCGGAGATTTTAATCAAAGAAGCATTGGCTTTATTCCAGACGCTGACAATGAGTGCAGCTTGCTTCCAATCGTTGGTGATAACGAAACATTGCAATTTTTATTTGACAAAATCGCTAGCTTAGGCCTCAATCAAGTTAACCACATGAAAAATAAGCAAAATAACTATTTAGATTTTTTTATTAACGAATATGTATGAGGACTTCTGTTTGTCTGAATCACTAACCCCATTATGGAAAAATGAAGCATTCCATTTGGCAATTGAGCTCTCAATTTTTGTACAAAAGAATAACAGACCTGATGACTGCGTATAAGGAAGTTTTTCAATATCATTCGGCAAATTATGAAAATATTAGGGAAAGGTTAAATAGGATAGATTGGCAAACGATTTTAAGAAGCGAAAGAAATGTTGAAGCCTCAGTCGACGTATTTTACAAATTGTTATTTGAAATTATTCTTGACGAGGTTCCATTAAAAAGAATAAGACGAAGAAACCATTCCAAGACTCCAGTGTGGTACAATGAACAAATAAAAAATTTAAAAAACCGCAAGCAGAAAGCACATAAAAAATACGAAAGAAATAACAATAACGAAAACTTAACAAACTATCTATCAATTTGTGATCAACTTAATCAAGCCATAGATAACGCATATGAGGATTACAACTTAAAAACTGAAAATGAAATAAAATCTTGCCCAAAAAATTTCTTTAATTACGTCAAAACAAAACTGAAGTCAGATAATTTTCCCTCGATAATGCATCTTAACAAAAACGTTGGTGATAGCTCCGAAAAAATTTGCAATCTTTTTGCATTTTTCTTTCAAGAAATCTACACTACTTTTAATGATGAAGACCGCGATTGCAATTACTTTGATTTCTTACCAGAATATACTAGAGACATTGAAGTCAGTCATATCAACGTTAAGGACGTCATGGAAGGCTTGAATAACTTAGATGTTTCAAAAGGTTCTGGACCAGATGGAATTCCACCATTATTCATGAAGAGCTTAGCTGTAGAACTCACAACTCCATTGTTTTGGCTTTTTAATATGTCATTAGAGTCTGGTATTTTTCCAAAATCATGGAAAAGCTCATACCTGGTACCCATCTTTAAAAATGGAAAAAAATCTGACATAAGGAATTATCGTGGTATTGCCATTATTTCTTGTATTCCTAAACTATTCGAAGCAATCATTAATGAAAAACTATTCAATCAAATTAAAAGCAGAATAACAAATGCTCAACATGGATTCTTTAAAGTTCAACAAATACAAATCTAATAGAATTTGTCAATTACTCACTCACTGCAATGGATAATGGTCACCATGTAGAGGCACTTTATGCTGATTTCAGTAAAGCATTTGACCGCGTTGATATACCTATGCTACTATTCAAATTACAAAAACTAGGAATAGAGTCTAATCTTCTGAAATGGATTGAGTCCTACTTAACCAACCGTCAACAAATAGTTAGATTCAAAGGAAGTAAATCGAATCCCATTCAAGTCACCTCTGGAATCCCTCAAGGTTCCCATTTGGGCCCTCTTCTCTTCATACTGTTTGTCAACGACATCTCTTTGATCCTTAAATACATAAAAGTTCTGATTTACGCTGATGATATGAAACTTTATATAGAAATTATTAATAAAGAGGACATAAATATATTCCAAAATGAAATAAAAGTCTTCTACACCTGGTGTAATAAATCCCTGCTGCAATTGAATGTAAAAAAATGTAACTTAATAGCTTTTAGTAGAAAACGAGACACACCAAACGTGACAATCACCCTAGGGAATCAGACAGTGGTAAAATGTGACAGAGTCAGAGACTTAGGTGTCATCTTAGATTCAAAACTAACATTCATTGATCATTATAATACAATCATCAACAGAGCAAATAACATGCTTGGATTCATAAAACGGTTTAGTTATAGTTTCCATGACCCGTACACAATTAAAACGTTATATACTGCTTATGTAAGGTCAATACTTGAATATTGTAGTGTAGTTTGGTCTCCTTTTCCAATAACACATGAAGAACGGATAGAATTAGTACAAAAACAATTCCTACTGTTTGCCCTACGTAAATTAGGTTGGACAAGATTTCCTCTACCTTCTTATAAAGCCCGCTGCATGCTTATCAACATACAAACTCTAAAAGTGCGTCGTGAATTCGCAATAGTGTCCTTCGTAAATGATATTGTTTCACATCGTATTGACTCCGCAGAACTCTTAGCAAAACTAAATTTTTATGCACCCTTCCGACAACTGCGAAACCGGAATATATTCCTTACATGCCATCGTCGTACTAACTATGCCAAATATGGGCCTCTTAATCAAATGATGGCAACATATAATAAACATTGCGCAAGTATTGACTTCACAACGACAAAAACCAAATTGAAGCGATATTTCAATTCAGTTCGATGATTGTAAACTCGTTATGTACCTTTATAATTCCTGTTAGAAATAAGAAAAATATGTAAAATTAGTGTGTAATGAAACGGTCTACTAATGATTGACGACAAATAAATAAATAAATTAAGCAACACCAAGCTGAGCGTCGTGGTTTCGAATCCTACCGGTCGAGGATCTTTTTGTAATGGGAATTTTCGCGACTTCCCAGAGCATTGAATATCTTCGTACCTGCCACAGGATATACACATGTAAAAAATTATCAAACGGCATAGAAAGCTCTAGTTGGGTCCCAGTTGGGACGTAACGCCAAAAAGAAGAAGAGGAAGATGACAACATCGACTCTGACCACTATCTGGTGATGGTTAAACTGCGACCAAAACTCTCCGTCGTTAACAACGTACGGTACCGACGACCGGCCTGGTATGACCTAGAGCGGCTTAAGCAACCTAATGTCGCCACTGCGTACGCCCAGCTCCGATGCATTACCGGAAGAGGGTGAGCTGGATGAAGCCCCTCTTGAGAACTGCTGGAAAACAGTGAAAGCAACCATCAACAATGCAGCTGAGAGCAACGTCGGGTATGTGGGACGGAGTCGACGGAACGATTGGTTCGACGAGGAATGTATGCAGATTGTGGAGGAGAATAATGCAGCGCGGGCGGTCATGCTGCAGAAAGGGACCCGACAGAACATGGAGCGTTATAGACGGAACCGGCAACAGCAGACCCGCCTCTTTCGGGAGAAAAAACGCCGCCTGGAGGAGACGGAGTGCGAGGAGATGGAACAGCTGTGCCGGTCTCAAGAAACACGTAATTTCTATCAGAAGCTCAACGCATCCCGAAACGGCTTCGTGCCGCGAGCCGAGATGTGCAAGGATAAGAATGGGAGCATTTTGACGGACGAGCGTGAGGTGATCGAAAGGTGGAAGCAGCACTTCGACGAGCACCTGAATGGCGCTGAGAGCACAGGCAATGAAGGTCGAGACATCGCAGGAAATGCCTTCGTCAGTACTGCGGAGGATGGAAACCAACCAGCCCCCAGTTTGAGGGAGGTTAAGGATGCCATTCACCAGCTCAAGAACAACAAAGCTGCTGGTAAGGATGGTATCGGAGCTAAACTCATAAAGATGGACCCGGAGAGGCTGGCCATTTGTCTGCATTGGCGGATAGGCACAATCTGGGAAACAGAAAAGCTACCGAAGGAGTAGAAGGAAAGGGTAATATGCCCCATCTACAAGAAAGGCGACAAGTTAGATTGTGAGAACTTCCGAGCGATCACCCTTCTAAATACGGCCTACAAAGAATTATCTCAGATCATCTTCCGTCGTCTATCACCTGTAGTAAACGAGTTCGTGGGAAGTTATCACGCCGGCTCCGTTGACGACCTATCGACAACGGACCAGATCTCTACTGTACGGCAAATTCTCCAAAAATGTCGTGAATACCAGGTCCCAACGCATCACCTTTTCATCGATTTCAATGCGGCATACAATAATGCTAACCGCGTAGAGCTATGAAAAATCATGGACGAGAACAGCTTTCCCGGGAAACTCACGAGACTGATAAGAGCGACGATGCAAGGTGTGCAAAATTGTGTGAAGGTTTCAGGCGAACACTCCAGTTCGTTTGGATCCCGCCGGGACTACGACAAGGTGATGGACACTCGTGCTTGTTGTTCAATATTGCGCTAGAAGGTGTTATGCGGAGAGCTGGGTTCAACAACCGGAGTACGATTTTTACGTGATCCAGTCAATTTGTTTGCTTCGCGGACATTATCGGCCGAACACTTGAACAGGCTGCAGACCTGTACACCCGCCTGAAACGCGAGGCAGCAAAAGTTAGACTGGTGGTGAATGCGAGCAAGACAAAATACATGCTAGCCGATGGGGCCGAGCGCGACAGGGCGTTTGAGATGGATGACGAGTTCGTCTACCTTGGATCCTTGCTGACGGCTAACAATAACGTTAGTCGTGAAATACGGAGGTGAATCATCAGTGAAACTTTTTTTTAAGTTTCTACTAAAAAATGGTAGGGAATTATAACTATACCTAGTTGAAATATATAATGGATGCATACGATGGTTTTGTTCAAATCGAGTCTAGTACACGACACTGAAGACGGTCTTACAGTGGAGGTCGAAATACGCGTACCGTCAACGTACCAGTATCCGCTCATGTTCCAGTAGCCCGCTCACGAGTTTAAAAAGTGAGATAATTTGAGTAAATACGCAAAAGATTGTCCACAGTATGATTCAATTTGTTGATTTGAATCGTCTAGTGGCTAAAGTTTTCAGATTTACCGTTTTGATTCATATTACGGACACTTGAGGCTTCAGTGAACTTCAACTAATCGATACATATATAAATTGAATCGTTCCCTATACAACTTTAGCGTAATCAGGCCTTGTAAACACTTAAATTTCGAATGCTGAGTGAAGATTTGGATTCCACGGCTTTAATTCAGTTTAATCAACAAAAATGTTCGGCCTCTTCATGATTTTTATTCCGGACACAACCACACTTTTGCTTCATATTCCGGACACATTAATTCGAATCCCGGACAGCTCATGAAAAACACAATTAGAATAGTCGAATCATTAACTAAATGCGCTAATCCGTTAGAAAGACGTCAAAACTAGTTGAACATTGTAAATTTTCATGGATTGCTATGTGAAATGTTTATAAAAATCATCTTTCAAATTGGGAACTTTTTGACGGCCCATTTTGAAACGTAGAGTGTCCGGAATTTGAAGCTGTCCGGGATTCGAATCAAAACGGTACTTTATTTAAACTTATTTTTTCGGTGTGAGCGGGCTACTGGAACATGAGCGGATACTGGTGCACTGATGGTATCTGTCAAAGGATACAAACTCCAGTAGAATTAGATGGTATAGTTCTAAGTTCGGTTTTCCATTTACTTATAAGTATTCCACTAAACAGCTCAAAGATTTATTATCAATAATGGTGTCTCAATTGTTAAAGTAATCTATCCATCAGTCCATCCTGCTATCCATTTGAGGCCGTATTGGAACTGCACAAAATCATGGATAGTTAGCCCAGAGACTACCAACTCAATACATTAAATGCTCAAAAACCGACAGCTCTTGTCGACATTCCCTGGGCTTGGGATTATATTTTCCAATGAGCGATGAGTTTTGATAATTGATCGCTGTTGTTAGAAGCTTTGATTAGATGTTGGGTGAATTTCAAAGCAATGGCAACCTTTTTATTACAAAATTTAGATTTTGTCTTCTGACCTAAAGATTCTGGTTAAACTACTGCATAGTACGGCTATCACTCATCAAAATTACTTTCACTTCGGGAAAATATAATTTCAATCTGGCGAGAAGATTAAAAACTGAGGGTGGGTTAGGAGCACAGTCAGACCCTTGAATGTGCAATGTGGGGTAGTAATTGGGAATGCCATTGACGGTTTGTAATCTTCTACGAGGTTTTCGAAAACCAACAGGGCGCGTGCACCGGGTTGCGGATAGGAGCAAAGGGAGATCAATAGCATCTACTTAAAATAATAGAGCAAAAAGCCGTTCCATGATTAGGTAATGTTTAGCGATCTTCTATGGTGTTCTAGTACTATAAAATTCTTCACTCACTGGGAAATCTGCCTTGATAATATCAATAGTGCTAAACATAAAAAATACCTAATACTCAATAAGTACAATGTACCCTCCCCTTGGTTATGCGACCTTGCCGCGATGGGAGGGCACAATCCATTAGCCCATATGATGGAAACCAAAGGCGTAACCTGTAGTGGTGGTATCACATTTTGGCATTTTTTGCTTAAAGCCGCGTCATAATTCATATGGCATAGACGCAATAATATTTCGGATGTGATCCAACGGACATTCTGCGTCATTGATAGAATTGATGCCCATTTCAAATAATTAATCTATTCGAAGTGGACATTAATACTATTGGTGACGTTCAGTTTGCCTTTTGCTAACCAGAATGATCCGTAGCCACTCTTACTATTAGCTAGCTAGATACATCGTTATCATATACGACGTAGGGAATACTTAGGAACTCTTAGGAAAATGACTAGTAGATTCACTGAGTAGAAATAAGTGGCGACAATCTTATTTTAATATGGTTTTTACATTGCCATAATAAGAAATGCCTCTTTTGTAACAGCGGTATAAATAATCTAATTCCAGCTTCATTTTCGCAAAATTTACAAGTAGAAAGTAGGCGTTGTGAAGCATTGCATTTGCCACCGAAAAGTGAATCTTGTAGGAGACTATAATAGAAGCCTAAGGTAACTTTACTCTTCAATATTCACTATAAAAATGACTATGGAAAGTAAGACGCTGAGATCGATCATAAGGGTACACTTGCTAGTTTCGAGAAATTGTTGAACACACAAGGAAAGCGACTTTTTTCTTTAAGGATATATGAACGTAATGACCAATAAATACTTTAAACAACAAAAAATGAAATTAACTAGAACTACTACTAAACAGCCTAATTTTGTTAAGACTTGACGACACTTGACATTTAAGACTCTAATCTTACGTAAAAGACAATAGTAATCAGAATAGCACTTGTATGACAAATTATTCAAAACCATTTCGACTAGACAGTATTAGTAATGCACTACTATTTCAAACAAATTCTAATGGAGCTGCTGATTTTCATAATGCTTCCTTTTCTCAGAAGCAAGGGAATATGGGTACTTTTCAAAAACTACCACGTCACAATACTAATAAAAAACAGTGTTCATGTGGGCGCCATTGCCTAGTCCGTCTGAGTATTGGTCCTGGTAGAGGGGAAACTTGGCAAAAGCCAGACCGAGGGTTCAGCCTTGACAAGTTAAGCTGTCAGGCAGCTCCAACTGAATACCATACAAAAAAAAAAAAAAAAAAAAAAATACTCAATAAGTACAATGTAGTTTCAATGTAGTAATAAATGAAATAAAATCAATTTTCTATACTTGACAAGGTTTTGAAGACAATCAATGAGTGAAAGAACTACCTATTAGAAAAGCCACATCAGCTAAGGCTATACATATACAAATGTTGGTCATAGGGTCATGGCGAGCATTCGGTATGTATGTCTATGACTGATTCTGATCTAATAGGGGCACTAGAAGACCACGCGGACAATTTCGAAACAAATTACAAATACATCGGTCTTATGATCCGAAAGGCTCAGCTATGCTGTAATGTCATTTTTTAAGCTATTCATCAGTGCTGTTTAATTGTTTATTATCCTAACAAAACTACATAATTATTCATTACTAATCACTGTTCCTAATTCTCTCTTTCTCACCTTCTTATCTATTGCATGATTATGATAATTACTAATATAATGCATGAGCATGTACAATAAGAATAATTTCAGAATTGTAAGCAGTCAATGGATAACTGGATAGAATAGCTTCGAAAAGGATGCTCAAAACAGAATAATTCTGGTCAGGGAAGTATGACCATCATGAGTAAGTAACACATTTCATTTTAATAATATCAAATATTTTTATATAAATCAGCACCGCCAATCAGTGAACTGAATTATAATTTTATATCTGTACATGATAAAAACAGATAAAGTTTGTAAAGTTGTCACCGTCGATTGAATTGCGTTCTTTATAGTAATGTTCAATCATTATCAAAAGCTCCTAAAGCGTCGCATTGTGCCATCAGCAGTTCTTAGCATCACTCTCATATTGTTATTACATTGTTGTTTATTAAATTTATATAAAGCGATCAGCTCATTCTTTCCTACTTGCACAATTGTTTGAAATTTTAATCAAATTGCTTTCAGCACATTTACATTTTGCAGCATTAATCGCATTACTTTGTCTAGTCTTCTCCAATTTCCTATACCCTACCCCAACCCTTCCTATCATTTCTGATGGTGTTCAAGTGGTCCGCATAGACTATTACGGCCATTACCTATCCCTGCCCCCGGCTTTGGACTGACTTGCGCTCTCATTGCCCCACCAAACGCTGCAAAATGAAAATGAAAAGGAAATGAAAATGAAAAACCGACAGCTCTTGTCGACATTGCGTCAAGCTGCGATTTGAAATTAAGTGTTTGCGGATGCATTAGAGAGAGGGTCTTATCTCTCAATTCGACCTTTAAGTCTGTTTTGTTTGACTCTGAGATTAATGGTAAAGTACGTCGGAACTTTCGGTTAATGTTGAAGTATGGCGAACTTTCGGTAAAACTTGAAGTCTAAGACCCAAGTATGTCAAATGGATTTGCACAACTGTTGTTCGGTCAGTATTGGCAAGTGTCTTGTGTGGTGGCAAAAAGGCGAAATGTGGACTATCTCCAAAGGATGTGCCATCAAGATGTATGGAGGATTTCTACAGCAGCGCTCGAGGTTCTTTTTCAGGGTTTTTATTGAAACTTGGTCTTTATTTTAATGCAAATCGCTGAAAAGTATCTTTTTCTAACGAAAGGTTTAACCAACACGGTTTCTGTAGTCTCTTTTTTTCCTAATTCTGATGGCCGTGGATTATAATGCAAAGTTCCACAGACTCCAGAGACATTGTAAGAGATTATTCCTGATTCTTTAAGAATTTTTCCTCAGATTCTTAGAGGAAAACCTTCAGCAATTATCCTAGTGGTTTCTCCAGAAATTTGATCTGAAATAGTTTCAGGGACTCTATCTCCAAAAATTCTTCCAGGAAATCTTCTATCAAATATCCAAGAAATTCTTCTAGTTATTATTCAAAGCAACTTGAGAATTTGTTCCAGAATTTGCTCCAGGTCATCCTTGAGTACTTCAACCTACTAGACATTTTGTCCAAAGAAATATAGACCAAAGAACGTATAGACATTTTTTCCAAAGACTTCAGTCGAATACTCGAGTCGTTAAACTGGGAGATCTTCCAAAGTTTCTTACACAAATTATTCTAAGAAATTCTACTATGGTTTATTCCGGAGTTTTTGAAAAGATTCGTTTACAGTTTTTTTTTTTCAAGAAACCTTACTGCAATTTCTACGTCTTTTCAGATATGGTTACTACGGAATTGCTCCAAAAATTGTTCTCGAACAACCTATCTTGAAAAAAATCTAAGAATTCCTCAATAAAATATCTGTGATTCATCACAGGATTTGTACTACGAGTTCTTTCAGCACATTTCTCAATGAATTTCTCAAAAAAACATTTCATGGAATCCTTATTTAAGGTGCCATACCAGTGGACATTGCAGTATTTTCTTCAGAATACCTTGCGGAATACTACCCAGAGTTTCAATTTATTTTGTTTTCAATTGTCTTAGAAATTTATTCAGGAAATCTTTTAAACTTCCTCAAGAGTTAATTAGTTTCTTCATAAATCCTTATTCATCAAACAACCAGACGGGGTTGGTGGTCTGATGGCTACCGCTTCTGCTTCATATGCAGAAGGTCATGGGTTCAATCCCAGGCCCGTCCCTTTCCTCGTACTTTGTAGTTGTATATCTCTCACTTGCTTCTATCTTCCATTCTAAATATATCACACTCAAACTATTCGTTCATAGCAAACGCTAGAACCAGAGACGGACAAGAAACCGTTTCCCTAACGCTTCCTACTTCCATGCGCACGCCTTTCTTACGCCTGATACGTAGGCAGTCTGCTAACCACAAAAGTATTATTATGAAAATTTATTGGCTTTTTTTGGTGAATAACAATACCTATACTCAGAGTGAAAGGGAGTAACGAAAGTAATGAAATGACAAGATGGATAGAATCGCAAGCGAGCGACGAGAGAAATGAATAGAAGTTGAAAATTTGTTTTAACAGAGGGCCATATGTGTGAACAACAACACAATCGAAACGACAAATTGTTGCCTAACGTCCTGGTCTTGAACGGCTAGATGTTGTAGTGTTGGTCACTACTAACACTAGACAGGCAAAAATTTGTCGCCTCGACCTGTTAACTATATTGTTCGGCGTATGTAACAGTTCTATCGATCGTTGGCATATTTTCGGAGATTGATACGAAATTGACGTTACTTATTGGATTTTTTCGCGTCTAATATCGCATACCCCTAATTTGCCCAAGTGCTCATTCGAACTGAAGTTAGATTTCTTTGCCAATTGTATTCTACATTTATAAGGTTTAATCCAAAAAATTACTGGTTGTAATCTTTAAAAAAACCTGAAGGACAATTTTGTAGGAAATTCAAAAGAAGACTAAATCTTGCATGAAAATTCTGTAGGATGTTTCAAACGGGTCTTGGAGGATGACCTAGGGAAATCGATGAAAGAATCACCGAATAAAATGGTATAGGATTTAGAACTTAAACAAATATCTAAAAGAAACTTTAGAGGAATTTCCAATGAAATATCTGAGGCAATTTCTATATTTGTTCTAGAAAAAATTCAGGTTGTATTCTTGAAATATCTAAAACAACATTTTTGGGGGAATTCCATATGAAATAGTCACTTAATCTCACGAGGATCTTTTCGTAGAGGAAATTTTCTCGACTTCCCAGGGCATGAGTATCTTCGTACCTGCCGAACAATACACATACAAAATAGTCAACTGGTAAAGAACGGTCTCAGTTAATAACTGTAGAAATGCTAATGAGAACACTGAGAAAAAGAAGAATAGGCGGAATCCACAAAGCAATATCTGGAAATTGCCACAAAAATCACTGTATAATTTTCTGGAACTCCAAGATGAAGTTCTGAAATGTTCACTGTTAAAATTAAAAAAAAAAAGATATACATAAATGCATAGAGAAATGAAATAATGAGATTTTACAAATATTTTTAAAGTATTTCCTTTCATAACTTCTGGTAAAAAACGTATCTATAATAAACCTAGCAGGTGAATGGTTTCAAAGAGTCATAAAATATTTTACAGCGTTGAAAAATTACAAGAGTGTTCTGTGGAAATCTTTGAAAAAAAAAATCGTGTTATCAGGTTGAATCCTTGCAGGGAGTCTTGGTGTAAATCATAGACTTTTCATGAATTCCTAAGCACTCGTTGACAAACTTTTATAGCATTCCTTCGAAGATTAATCGAGGAAAAGCAGCAGAACTTCAAAAAGTTTCCAGTGATTCATTTAGATAATTATCCAGGGATTGCGATCCAACGCTGACACCTATAGTAATTTTTACATGGATCACTCCGACATTTCTCCTAAGGAGTCTCAAAGGATTTTTTTATAGAAACTCCTGCAGAGGTTCTTTTTGGTAACTTTTCGATCGATTTCTGTAGATCATTTTGGAAAATCATTGTGGAACTGGATTTTTTTTTTTCGATTGCTTATGTATCTGCTTGAGTCCAGTCCAGTCTTACAGAAATTACTTCATAATTTTTCAATAAATTAATAAATTCGTCCAGTGTCACATCCAACATACAAGGATTGCTGGAGCGGCCTTTCTTAAAGATTTTTTAGTTAATTTCGCATGATATCGCCCTAACCTGTACTAACATGTCGGAGGCTTATTAATTTATTGCATTGTTTCTTTCAGGTAAAAAATTGCCTAAAAACGAGGGTGCTGGACAGCAGCAAAACATAAGACCTACTCAGAACGAACAAAGTCGACAGAATAGCGGTTGCTGCAGCAAGTGATGTTATTCAGCTGGTAAGTACATCAAACTCATATTCGCAACTAGTAGTATGTGGTATTGTAGTTTTTTATATGCTACTTAAGGTGAAACAATTTGGAATTAACTTCTTAGATTACATTAAAACTTCAAAGGCACAAATCTCGCGAAGAAAGCATCCAACAACAGTCCCTTTTTTATTTTGGCTTTGTGCACTAGCAGAAAGCTTAAAATAAGAAGATCAGAAACGTTTGCCAACTATTTCTCCAGTTTAGTGCCTTTGAAATCGTGAGTAGGGGCACAAGTGGGCCATTGTGCCGGCCATATTTGGATTCCGAGATGTTTCACCTTAAGCACCGTTTTTTTTTGGGTGTTTCATGAGATTTTCTCCTTTCCTTGCAGCAAGCTTTTTGTTAATTATAACAAATAACGAGGATGGTTTAAGGAAATTTGTCATTATGATGGTAGGAAGTAAGACCGATTCCAAACTAATTATGCTATACTAAGAACAATAGTAAAAATGAAACAAAAATATTTCAACAAGCCCTACAACCTTAACACATATACACAGAACAAGAAACACATAGTGAAAGTAAAATCAGCAAAAAAGAAAATTTAAACGATCACACAAGGCAAAATGACTGTGCATCATGGAAAACTAGACATTGTAACACAGAACCAGACCAGTAAAATCCACACAAACTTACACATACACACCACAGAACTAAATACAGGCATCTTCATTAGAGTTCGATGAAGACAAATGCAGGAGAAAAGGGAAACCGGACAGATTGTGTAATTCCATTTGTTAGTTGAATCGAGCAGCAGGAGGACCGGAAAAAGTTTATGAATATAACTTTACTGAAGAGAATTAAAAACAAAAAACCAAAAATAGTGCAACTCATTCAAAAAGAAAGCAACACACTAAACATAACTAACAGAAAAACCACCCTTTTTCCGTATAGCTTTTCTTACCATTCTTCTTCTTCCTTATTTTCCACCTCTCAGTGCATGATGAGGTGGTGTGTTATTTTTGTCCCCACCCCCTTCTAATATAATGAAATCTTCGTGGAAATATATTTATTGCTAAACTACAAACTTTAAATATATTAATATATTTAATAAAAAAGAATACAATATCCATTAGTAACGACAACCACAAGGGTAGAAAATGAACGAAGAGTGCGGGGGAAGAGCGAGAGAAAAAGATGGTAAACGATTTCCCTCAGATAGGACACAATTTAAAAGCGAGCACTTTTCCAAAAAGATGATGCGAGCGAGCATAATTTATAGAAAACGGCACGGCAATGAAGGGGTACGCTTTTTTGTATCTAAAGATCTATTGTAATGAGCTAAAGAGAGCGACTACCCGTTTGTTGATTTTCTCCCATAGAACATTATCGTTTTATTATTTTATGATAATCTGCATACGGATTACACAGTGAAAAAAAATGTACGAAATTATGCTAAATAGTGGCGTACCATTTAGGAAGAAGAACTAAAACTAACCACGCAGTACTACTATTCTATAGATTCCAATGCTTCTTGTATTCAGAGCGGATAGATACATCAAATAATTTTCGGCTAAGTTCTGTAGTAGCATTTAAAACGCTTGTGCTGTCGTTCCCCGAATGCCGTTTCCCCGAAAGGTACTTCGATTCGATGAATGTTTGTCTGTATGTTGCTCTCAATGTTGAATCACCAGCTGCTGCAATTAAACACCGTTTTTGTTAATTTTTTTATTAGATAGAGCGCTAGCTTTCGGGAAAACGGCATTCGAGGCGAACGAGTACAGCCTGTATAAACACCCGTCATATGCAACTTTGACATAAAACTGATTTTTGCAATCCTATTTCTCCTATATTTTAGGACCGTTTATATTTTTTCCAAATCGAACAAATCACGGACACTTTCAAACCTAGGTAAACTACGAAAATTGTTGAAATCAAAACTCAAGCGATATCAGATACGTGTGATTAGCTAAAATATATGATTTGATAAGAAATTGACCCCTCCTAATATATTTCTGTGAAAGAATTTGATCAAATATTTATTTCAGTTTCCTACACGGAGCTGACCCCCCTGTGAATCTGTACAATTGAAAAGGTTCTACTACGTGTGAGATTTGTTTCTATCTCCCACAATTGAACAGAAGATATTTTTATTCGTTACATTTCGCCTATTCTGTGTAGTGATAATACAGTAAACGGTAAAATAAAACAAGCAGTGTAATATTTGACCCTAAAACCAACAAAAACCAGCGAAAGCGAAGAACAAAAGTGAAAAGAACGAAGACGAAGAAGATAAAATACAGTTTCAGCATGTAATAACCGACATTCCTTTTTTAAAAATCGAATTGAAATTAGTGAACTGAGAGTAAAAGAAAAATCGCAACACAATACACATTTATGATGAGGAATACATATAATTGAGGACAACAAACACTGTGGGCAACAAGTTAAAGTCAATAAAGGAACATTTGAACGAGGTACATGAAAATTGAAAATCCAAAAAAAGGCAAAGCTTTTTCAGTGAAGGAACAGAAAAGAACATCCATAAATAATGCAGTAAGGGGGAGGTCGAAGACCATATTTTAGAATAATGCATTCGTTGCTTTGGCCCCAAAAAGAAAATATGGAGATCTGAAGCACCACATCGAATTAATGTGATTTTATGTTTTCGTCCGTTGAAAATGTCAATTTTCAAACATCATAAAACTTAATGCTCGACAAATTCGTCATGGCCATCCTTATCAACTGCTTTATCGTTTTTGAGTTGTGGTTCACAACGTACATCACGATCGTTGTTTTCTGTTCACAGTCTATGCTTCCATAGCTATTCAAATGTTTCTCGAAGTGCTATTTCCACCTTTCGATCAACGCACGTTCGTCCATCAATATGCTGACAACTTTTATCCCGGTCCGGGTTATTCTTAACGTACTGCCTTATCTTCCACGGCTTCGCGGGGTATTCCGTTTCCGGTTTTCGGCCACTTCCAGCGCGCCACTCGATGGTCTTCGTCTCCTGAAACACCTCCACAACTCGGGACACGGAGGAATGATGGATTGTCGATTCATCTATGCGACTGACCAGGATTATCGATCACTGCGCCCAAGATTTGCTGGCTCTTCTTGTTTCGAATGCATCTTGAAAACTGCTTGTCAGATCGCTATAGAATTTTGCACACATAAACATAACAGTCTAAACTAATATTACCCAAAATTTTATAAATTTTTACCCACGCGATAAAAAGTTACACCCTAAACAAAGCGTCGCATTTTTCCCTAATCAAATCTTCAAATGACACCTCAGGGCTGGCTCGCAATTCGGTATGGCGTTATTAAACATTGAATAATGATAATTACCGTACAGCTCAATATACAGTATTGGACAAAACATTTGCAACTTTTTTGATTTTCCATACAAAATGACCAACTTTGGTAAGCTAGATCTCAGTTATTTATGGACCGATTTGAATGAAACTTTCACAGAATATCAGATATAACTTGAATTTTAACATATATTGTTCGTTTAGTTAAGGAATAGATTCTCGTGCACATTTTCAACTTAGAAAAATAAATACTCACACGTCAGTTTATATGACACTTTCATAGAAGCACGCACCTTGCATTCAATGTACAATCCAACATAATGCGTTACATGTGCGTTACTTGTTGGTTTTGTTAGCTACGACACCATCCAATATATGGCAAACATGGTGGGAGAATATTTTTGTCTGACAAAATTATTTAGGTGTGAGTCTTTTAGAGGGCAAAATCCTCAATATTTTTGAATATTTTTTCCAATCACAAGTTTATAAGTAATAACGGTTTGAGTAAAGTGTAATTTTTGACGAAAAATTCAAAACTTTTTATCTCAAAATCTGATAGCCCTACATAAAAACTGTCTTCAGCAAACTTATTAATCTCGTCAAAATCTACAACTTTTCTGAAGATACCATGAAGCTCCATCCTTCAATATGTTTAGTTATGTCAACTATAAAAAATCGTCAAAAAATTCACTTTAGTCAAACCGTCACTGCTTTTCAACTTGTGATTGGAAAAATCACTCAAAAATATATGTTAAAATTCAAGTTATGTCTGATATTCTGTGAAATTTTCATTCAAATCGGTCCATAAATAACCGAGATATAGTTTATCAGAATTGGTCATTTTGTACGGAAAATCGAAAAAGTTGCAAATGTTTTGTCCAATACTGTATATTAGAGTGTACTGCCTCACTGTAGTGAACGACACGTTGATGGCCTTCCTCCATCTATACACTTGTCCAATGGACCGATGCACGAGTACACTATTTGACGTTTGAGCGGTGCCATGTTATTTACGTGACCATGGCAACGAGTGAATTCGGCACCGCTCAAAAGTCAAATTAGTGAACTCGTGCATTGATCCGTGGACCGATGCACGAGTTCACTAATTTGACGTTTGAGCGGTGCCGAATTCACTGGTTTCCACGGTCACATAAATAACACGGCAAGTTGTTGTGGAAGCAGGCTGTGGAAAATGTAATGATCATTGACAAACGAGCCATAATTTTACCCCATTTATCCGCCTGCATTCATACAACACGCATGATATTTATCGTTCGTGGAAGATAACGAGCCTTTAACGAAAACAAGACAGACACACACCACCCACTGGTTGGTGCCGATTACTGTGTGTCACCACTTGTAACATTCGCACTCGTTCTGATCAAGAAACAGAGGGGAATACTTTCTATTGTCTGTGCTATGTTTGCAACCAAAGGGGTGTTTGATGATCCAATAGATTATAATTAGGTGGTTGAAGGCTGAATTACCAGAAAATATGAAAGTTATGACTAATTTTATGCAACACATAAATCACCAAAATGGCTCGATACTGTTGTAGTCTGTGAGAGTTGTTGCATTCGTAGAGCTCTCCGATTGCGATGTGCCACGAACTGTTACATCTCCGAATACGGATCAGAATCCAAACACTGGGAATAATATGCCAACAGTTTCAACATTAAATTAATCGCACTCGCTCTGCGCGCGTGTGTAGACGGATGGATATGGGTTATGAGAAGGGCCTGCGTGATCTATGGGGATTTGAATTCGAAACTTGTAACCATCTGAGTTATTGTGTCAACAATTTACCTTAATTGGTAAAGCGCTCATCTAGCACACAAGAGTCGTGAGTTCGAATCTCACCCGAGTACTTGTTTAAACCAAGCGGATTGGACGGATTGGAACAGCTCAATATATGTGTCAATACATATTCTAATGACCAGTATCATGTAATACTATTTTAAAGTTTAAATATGTCTGAATAAAATTATAATGCAAGTGCTAGAAAAACTATCATTCAATACATTATGTTTCATTGAATTGCCTTAACACAAATTACAAACTAACTTCGTGTAATATCTAGGAGTTGTTCTAGATGATAAACTTAATTGGATCTTGCACTTAGAGCAGGTAATAAGCAAAGCCATCAATGCTCTGTGGGTGAGTAAGAATACTTTTGGTAAAAAATGGGAACTCAAACCTTAAATGATTCATTGGATCTATACGGTTATTGTGTAACCCAGGGTAGTTTATGCCGCACTAGTATGGTGGCCTAAAACAAAGCAAAACATGGATATGACAGGCGTAGTACACCATCAAAGGCCTTACAGGCAGTTCTGTATAAGCTTCCACTACATCAACACGTGCAAATGGAAACCGAAAAGAATGCACTAAGACTGCGAAGAACTTATATCTTTCTTGAAGGGAATCTTTCCGGACATCTAAGTATACTGAGATATTTTTAAATTAATCCATTACTAGTCATGAACGAAGGCTGGATGGAAAAAGAAACCCTAAACCTTGATAGAATCTATGACAAAAGGTCGCAGAACAAAAATCAAGGGACAAAAGGTTTGCCCATAAACCACCTAGATAGACCATATATGGACTAGATAGGATTAGATAGATAGACCGCCAAATGTGGGAATCGGGTGGGCCTATTATTTTACCAAGATCGATTATGTTACACCGATGGTCATGCCGATGGTTCTAAAATGAGTGATAATACAGGGGCTGGAATAACAGGAACAGGAGTTGAAGACTTACAACTGTTTTCCTTGCAGAATTATACACCATCTTAAAGTGTGCTTCTATATGTTATGTGTTCTATATGTTATAGAACGAAGTAACGTTGTACTGGGTTCCCAGCCATTGTGGTATTGAAGGGAATGAAATCGCCGACAATCTAGCAAGACAGGGTGCAGCTTCGAGCTTCGTCGGCCCTGAACCTTTTTGTGGAGTTCCTGAGAGTACTCTTAGGATGAAACTAAGAACTTGGGAAATGTCCATGGTAGAAACTAATTTAAATACCACGGATACAGCCAAGCAAGCGAAAAGATTTATTAGACCCAGTCTGTCAAAAGCCCGGGCCATATTAAATCTTAATAAAAAGAATACCAGGGTAATAACCGGTCTGATGACTGGTCACTGCCCGAGCAGGTATTACCTTTACAAGATTGGAAAAATCCAATTCTCAGAATGTCGATTTTGTTTGAACGAAAACGAAACCGCTGAACACTTGCTTTGCAGCTGTGGAGCATTGTTAAATCAAAGGTTGTCAATATTTGGAAAAGGGTTATTAGAGCCCTCCGAAGTTTGGCAATGCAATCCAAACAGGGTAATAAACTTTATAAAACGAGTTGAGCCTAGTTGGGATAACGTGCTCCATCAGCCATTGTCCACCACATCTTAATTGTGAGAGGATATTTGATGAGCACAAAATTAAATATGGGTCATACCACAATATTCCTAATGATTGGACGCAGTGGGTAAAAGGCTCTACAGACAAGGAAAAAAAAATATGTTATAGAAGAAAGTATAGACATGCAAGGATTTGCGTATTTTCAGATAGCCAGGCGGCTCTGAACGCATTAAAATCCTACACATATATTTTGTATGGGCTGAAATCCGTAGGAAAACGGGATTTTTATGAATTGTATATGAAAAAATAGCTAAAAAGTGGAAAAAATCAAAATTTCACCGATAGAATATTTTAAAACCTTTCGATCATGAAATTATCCAGCTTTTCACGCTCGCCATAAAAACAATATGCTATAAAATATTTGACAGATGCTGACTATCAGCATTGAACTGAAACTTGGAAATATATCCTCAGCATGCCTTGACGAACCGTCAAATTTCATTGTTTTTCTTTCTGTCAATCAAACGAAAATTTTGTTTGAATTTGCGGAAATAATCTTATTCATTATTGGCCCTGTCCTCTGGTTCAGAAAGGGGTATGGGCGCGTATGTTCTAAAGTGCCAGAATGAAATGTTGTGCTTGTGGGGAGCACTTGAAGATGGGATGGAAGGTCATTACTTTGCGTTCGTGCTTTACTTCTGCTTATTCAAAAAGTTATATACAATAACCAACCCTTAGCTTAACTATCTAAATTAACAGTTGCAAATACAATAATCATTCTGAGCTTACAAACATGTCTTCCTACTGGTTCCGGGGAGATAAGGGTCTGAGTCCAAGGGTCATGTCAATGCACTGTTCATCGCTTGAGCAATTCTAAAAGAATTGCTCAAGTACAGTCCATAGGCTGGTTTTCTCAAGTCGTCGTTGATGCGTCATCCCCGCATTCCCTGAGTTGCCTTCTCAGGGGATCTGTTTGCAGACTTCCCCCTTGTAAAAAACGAAAACAAATTGACTTTGCAATGAGTTCCGTGACGTCACGCTTCCGTTAAGTATCAAAACGACGATTAACGCTGACATTACCCACCACATTCAAACAAGAAGGCCGCCAACAGCCAGCAAGTGCCGTCGGCATGCACCGGACAAGCTGGAAGTCGCCAAGAAAAAGTTCCAGGTTATTAGCGAGTTAGGAATATGTCTCCCTTCCAGCAGCAGTTGGGCCAGCCCTCTACACTGTGTGCAAAAGAAGAAAGGTCAATGGAGATTCGTAGGAGATTGTCGCTACCCGAACCAGGTGATTGTGCCAGTTTTCACCACACTTGATCTAGAGAGGGTGTACCATCAGATCCCGGTTGAAGAGGTGGATATTTCGAAGACGGCCGTTATAACTCCGTTCGGACTCTTCGAATTCACACGAATGCAGTCAATGCACCGTCACAATCTAAATAAATTCTACTAAAAACAAAAGAGAATGATTATTAAGCGATTAAAGCATTATCTATACAAATCGGAATTAGATTTTAGTTTGAGTGACAGAAAAGCAACGAAAATTATTTCAGTGAGATATGGGTTACTAAGGATTTATTTTCGAGTTTCAGTTCAGTGGTAATAGTCAGCTTCTGTCAAAGATTTTATAGCATGGCTAGCGTAAAAAGCTGGATAGACCAAATACTGATAGAAGACTTAGCGAATATCATAATAGATCAACTTTATGGTCGCAGTGGTTCAAATCACAAAAAAAAACTGTCGTGAAACATAACACATCGGAACAAAAGTGTGTGTCCCTAGCATAAAAATACCACAATATACTCTATTTGATGTCGCATAAATCCATTGCGGTTTTCAAAAATGTCACAGTCCAGCTGGTTTTGAGATATGTATTGATTGTTAACCCTCTAATACCCAAATTTTTAATTTTGATCTAAATAACATTTTTAGTTATCTAAAATCGTTCTAAACACGATTTGGGCAATGATTTATTTTTATTCGCAAATCTATGAATTTTGGTTTTTGATTTTTATAATTTTTATTTTTGAACATCCCTAGGGGAACCTGGTCCAATTCGGACCCTGTTCTAATTCGGACCATCAAGCATTTCTCAATAGTGGCGTAACTGTAGAGATCGTGAGTACCGTTGTTCTAGCCACCGTATGGCTTGGATCTAACACAATAAATTTGACGCCTTTCAGTTAATTCGTTTGACTTTTATAATAGTTTGTTGTCTTGAAGTGCTCTGGTGTGCTGTCGGTTAGCATTTTTTCCAAGCTTCTGTTAGTGACAATAAATCTCCAATGTTTCTGTGTTATTTTATAATCGAATCCTCCAAGCCTAAACTTTCATCATATGGTTTTGATATATCTATGCACTGTTTGTGCTCAACTAGTTTGAAAATCACAAAATATGTGTTGGTCCAATCCGGACCTTTGGATATGGTCCAAAAGGGACCCCTTGATTTCCAACGAGCACTCAGTCTATTCCAAGAGCTCCACCCCGTGAAAGTCTTCTCGGCTTGGTAAAAAATCACAAAAGTTGTAATATTGATCGATGATGTCTTTGTTTCTGGTGCGGCCAAGAAAAAGTCTTCGTAAAAATGTAACAAATACGGTAGACTACCAAAAAACAAAGAAATCAATAATCCATCTTGAAAAGCATCTCCAGCCTAGTTTGGATACGGCTTCCCAAAACAGTTTGACAATACGATACAAAAAGACGTTTACGATTGCTGAGAACCTTTTTAGTTCACCTTTTTAACCCGATATTTTCATGCAAAGTTTAAATGTGTTGAAATTTTAGTATATTCAAGAATTTATTGACTGTATTTTGCAAAATAACAAAAAGCTCCAAAATAAAAAAAAATATATGTGTTCTTTATCTTTATCTTATGATATCTCCCATATATGATGGTCCGTTTAAAATCGAGTTAGGGAGAGTAAACTGTTCTTAGATTTGAACCAGTTTTGAAATTCACCTTTGTTTTTTTTAAGAAATTCACATTTTACTTGAGCTAAATCTGACTCGAATTAAATTAAAATTTTTCACAATTTGGGTTTATTTTTTATGCTTGAGCTTACAGAAGAAGTTCAATAAGCTTTGATACCAAACAAATCGGAGTTATATTTTATAACTACCATAGCCAAAACGATAAAACTTAGGGTGGTCCGAATTAGAACATGGCGGGTCCGAATTGGAACAGGGTCGATCCAAATCGGACCTTCTGGAGCGTTTTGTTCAAACATGTCTAGTCATGTCCCGGTAGGAGATATCCCAAAACTCGCCGAGAGAAAAGTCTGCGCGCTGAATTAGACATTTAAGTAAACATAAAATGTTTCATGTCGTTCATCATACTGAAAAGATACGGCCAAAAAACAGTTACTAGGTCCGAATTGGACCATGTTCCCCTATCCTTTACCTTTTTTTTCTTGAAGCCTCTTCTAGTTAGTGATTTTTGGCAATAATAAAAATTCAAGTTTGTACAGTACTTTTAAAAATAATTTTTATTTAATATTTTTCTGGAAATATTTTCATTTTCCGTGTAATTAACGGAAAAACAGGTTCGAAATTATGTTCATACCACCAAGCTCTTCTTCTATTATAAGTTGATAGAAGAAAAATAATAAAGGTACGATTTGTTATATAACACGTTAAATAAACCCCAGGCATTTGTAGGTTACACTGCTCACACTATTATGGGTCACCTTGTCACGATTATTAGCCACTCTGTTCCACACGCAATTCAAATGGAAATGACCCATAATAGTGGGTGACCCATGATAGTGTAACCACTGTATATAAGAATACCATTTTTCAAACAATTTTCAAAAATACAAAAAAGTTTCAAAAGTCAAATAAATTCTCATATGCGTGTTATGAGTCAAGGTTTAATCCAAAAAGAAAATCATTTTGATTTCCGAGCTACGAAAAAATACACAAAATTCCAAAGTGTACCCCGTCTGAAGGCGGGGTTGGGTATTAGAGGGTTAAGAATTAAATTTATCGATTTCAGTCAACATGCATGCAAGTTTACCAGCTGGATTGCTGATTTATGTGCTAACTTTTCTATAGAAATCCAAAACAGTTTTCAGGCGTTGAGAAAACTAATCAACGAAACTTTATTATACTTTCGTTTTTAAAAAGGTACTTTTAGATGATGCATAAATAATAACCCTGGCTATGTTATTCAATTTTATACAAAAATTTATTCTTAGCTGGTCGACTATTGGTACATCTACCCTACGTGAAAATAGACTTCGGAAAATAAAATGTCAGTGTAAACCTTTTTAAAGCTTGCAAATTCGAAGCTGTCATCTTTGAATAAAATAAACTTTTCATTCATAGTTTGCAATACTCATTCAACGTTCCCGTAGCTGCATCAGCTCAGTTATTTTTATCAAGTTATCGCTTATTGTTACAATAGTTACGTTATAAATATATCGTTCTACACGTGTCAATTTTGCCCTATGCTTTATAACAAATTCATGCGAAATCTTCACTCGACAGCAGCGAGTCCCAATCGATATTGTTATTGTACACCTCTTGCTGAAGCCACAGCTCGTAGTTTTGTTTGAACTCCTCGTTGAGCTCGATTTCATCCGACTTACGGCCATTCGCGCCGTTTGCTCCGTTGGTTCCTCCTCCGTTGACCGCGTCGCCCTCGATGGGATCATCAAACTCACTCGCAATGAGATCCGAAGCGTTCGTTTGCAGATAGCGGCGATTGTTGAACCGGTCAACGCAATTCCGCAGGGCGCATTCCTCGGCCTGGAAATCCCACGGCCGCGCGTCCAAATCGTTCCCGAAGGCCCAATCATCGTTCAACCGATGTCGTACCTTGGCGTAGATGGCGCTGATGGTTTTCATGTTGGATTTGCGCCACTGCCGTCCAAGGTACTTGGTTTGCATTTTGAGCAGCTTCAGGACGTACAGCTGCATCAGGGCGTGACGAACCTTGAGCGTTCGCTTGAGAATCGGAGATGACTTGAACACCACCAGCATCATGATCCGGGAGTGCTTCCACTTGGTCAGTTTGTTCAAAATTCGCAGCAGATTGATGCAGGAGAACACATTTCGCCACGAATATGGCGCGGAATCTCCAATGATGAGGGATTCGGACGTGAGTTCCGGCTGCTCCCCGATGACACACGATGGGAAGTCCATGATCGGGATCACGTTCTTGGAGCCCACGTAGCTCATGATGTTCTGGTTGAAGAACTTCAGCACCAGCGGGATGCAGTTGGCAAACACGAGATGTTGGGACATAAACTCGAACTGGTAGATGTGGTTGATCTTGAAATGCTTCAGATAGAGCAGCAGAATGGCGGAAACGGCCTTGACGGTGATTTCCTTGTGTCGGCTCACGTCAATGCCCAGCTTGGTCGATTGCGTGACGGTCATTCTGAAATGAAAAAAGATTTTTTTTTTAATTTTTCAGTTATTGTTCTACTGATTTCGCCAGTTGGCACTCTAGATTTAGGAGATTTTCCAAAGATTTCTTCAAGAGCTATTCCAAGGAAACCCACAAAGGCTTACTCCAGATTTTTCGAAGCTTTTAATCTAGGGATTTTTATGAAAACCTGATTTTTTTCAGGAGATCCCACGCCGTTTTTTCAGTTATTCTTCTAGCCATTCTGATAAGGATTCCTTCAGGAATTCATTAACAGTTTCTACTAGGAGTCACTTCATAACATCCTCCTAGCACTATTCCAGAAAAATCTATTAAGAATTCTTCCAGTAATTCCTCATTAAAATTGTCCAGGGATTCCTCATAAAATTCTCTCATACATTTTTCGAGTTATTTCTCTAGCAAGGTATCCATGGATTTTCCATTTAAAATCATCACCCGGATTTTTCAGTATTTCCGACAATGATTTCTGAAAAATTTCCTTGCCCATCGGGACAAGGGCAATTCGCCTAATGTTGAACGGCTAAAATCGTCGCCTATTGTTGAACATTCCGTGTATGGCGTGTTCAATAATTAGCGATTATTTTGATCGTTCAACAATTGGCAAATTACCCAATAGGAATTTCTTTAGAAATTCAACAAGATTTTTTTCCAAAAATTGCTGCTAGGAATCCTCCCAGCATTATACCAGAAAAAAATGTGAAGAATTCTTTCAGGAATTCCTCGACAAAATAGATCAATCTGTTGCGGCTATTTATTGGGTAGGGCCGATGTACCAATAGCCGCATAGCTAAGAACACTTATTCGTATAAAATCGAAAAATAACGCTAGCGTCATTATTTTTACATCATCTGAAAGCTTTTTATCTTGGTTTAGTGGGAAAAATATGAAAACTACGAAAACTCATATGTTTGTATTTATTACCGCTTGTGCCACTATAGGAATACATGTGCCTATAGTAGCACTATTTCTAATTTCTGTTCCTATAGTAGTACTAGCATCACGGCGTTGGCAAAATACTAATCAAAACCGTATTTTTACAAAACTTTTATATTTTTCCTACAAAGTGTGAATCAAAAGCTTTCGTTTGCAGTGTTGATAGACTCGCACTCAAATGTCAATCAATACGCTCTCCCGAGAGAGCAAACTCATTAAAGATCTGCTTCGCAAATCTCACGCATGATATTTTGATGCAAAATCAACTCAATCAACTCAAACCGTAAAAAATGATTCAGTCGCAAAACCCGGTCAAAACTCGTGAAACCCGAATATTGTTGTTTACGTTAGAAAGGATTACTATAATTTTACCAGACTAACAAGAAATTATTGCCGTGTGTGAGTAAACTGTGGAAATACGAGACAATGAGTCATAAAGGTGAGCCAACTCATCCATGATTTTTTGACTGCTGAGTTGCGTGATTGACAACTCACGCATGAAAAATCTCAAGCGTGAGTTGTGAGAAATTGAGTTTTTCACAACACTGTTCGTTTGGTGTGAAAAAAAATTCATAATTCATTAATTATACCGTATAAAAAAATGTTGCGGTATGGTGAAACGAAGTAACCTACGAAAGCTGTCGCTATGCATAGCAACCCACTTGCTTAGTAGCGACCCCTAGTTGTTTAGTGTGTATAAACGTGTTAATAAATTTTCATTAGTTCTTCTGAGCACAACCAGTACACACGCGTTTCCATTTACTCTCAAGTGGTTTTGGGTCCAGTACAGGCTAGAATTTGAACAAATTCGACGACCGCAATTCGTGCTAGTTCCTGAGATGATTCCGAGGGATAATTCAAGTTCAACTTCTCAAAGCGGAGGAATGACTGGCGGAAACTCGAGACAGATAGCTGGAGGTGATGGTTCAACTGCAAGTGGAAGCAGTGTGCGGTCAACAGCAACTGTTCGGACTTTCGGAAGCGCAGTATCCCTACCGGTAATGGAGAAATTGAAGGGAAGGTAGAATTATGCATCGTGGGCTTTTTCAATGAAAATGGCACTTATACGCGAAGGTACGTGGCGTGCAGTCAAACCGTTGGAGAATGTAGTAGTGGATCCGGATATGAGCGATCGAGCACTTGTGGCCATTTGTTTGAGCTTGGAGAAGCACAACTTTAGTTTGGTCAAGAACGCTGATACCGCTAAACAGGCATGGGACAAACTGCAACAGGCATTCCAGGACAATGGACTAATCCGGCGGTTCGGTCTTGTGGACAAATTGACGACTATCAAGTTGGAAGATTGCGAATCTGTTGAAGACTACGTGGACCAGTTGGTGACTACAGCAAATGATTTGAGCGAGATCGGTTTTGAAGTCAATGATCAATGGCTGGCTTCATTACTGCTGAAAGGTTTACCTGAATATTACAATCCGATGATAATGGGTCTTCAAGCTTCAGGAATTCAATTGACTGCGGATGTAGTAAAGACGAAGATTATCCAAGATGTTAAATGGCCTTTGAAGAGTTCCAGCAGTGAAGGTGCACTCTATTCAAAACAGAAGATAAAGCGAACGAAGGGTGGTGCAGAAAAGAAAAATGGTACCTGTTTTACTTGTAAGAAACCGGGTCATTACGCAGCAAACTGTCCCCAGAAGCAAAGCTCAAGTTTTTCAAAACTGAAAGGTAAGGCATTGTGTGCTATCAAATATATTATATTAACAATATGGTTCACTTCCACTTATCCCATACACACATTTGGCGACCCGTTTAGCATTGCCAACAGCACCATCTGTTGACGAAAAAGGTGACTACATCATGCTTTGGTTAATTCCTATTGATCGTGTACACTGGTTTGACGTCCCTCGGTGACATTTCTCATTGTTTTGAATTTAGATTTGCAGAGTTCGAGCTTAACATTTGAAAACGTACCGTTAAAACACCGTGCACAACCAAAATCATAAACGGAAATAAAAGATTGATTCAACTTAACGTAAAAAGTAAGGCGCTTTATGTCTTTAAATTGGGACATGACTGTTAAATAACTCCCGATAATTGTCATAATCTTAGATATTTGTTGCTTTTCCCGTAAATGTAAAATATGTATATTGATACTTTTTTAACTATGACAGTGCATCATTACTTCGATAAATTTAGACGCGTGCAAATTTAAACGAAGGCATACTTCACTTTATTCAAAGCAAAATAGCCCGTATTTCTTTTCAATGGCCGATGCACGAGTTCAGTAATTTAACGTTTAATCGGTGCCGAATTCACTGGTTTCCATTGTCACAAAAATAACACGGCACCGCTAAAACATCAAATAGTGAAACCGTGCATAGGTCCATGACCATGTTGGACTTCAAACTCGTAATTTCTGAGTAATGCAAATCAGTCTGCAGGTGTCTAAAATCGACACATAATGCTGTCGACCTTTTTGAGAACGGCAAATGATTCAGCGACCTTCCGCTGTGAAATCAATGCAAAGGATTTGATCATAATACTCAGGCTTGATAATTCTCCTCAACAACATCAGAGTTCGGTGAAATACTCTAGAGCAGCGTGCTGCCTTTGCCTCTTTGCGGAGGAGCGAAAAAAAGGTAAGCAGAGAGGCAACGAAAAATGAGCGAGGAAGATGCAACACAAAACACAACAGAGTAAAATTCCATCAAAAAAGGGTGCTCTCACAACTCCCCGAGGACTGCTTTGTTCGGGTGGCAGACTCAAGAATCCTTTTGAAGCGTGAGTAAAGGTGAGCATCACAACAAAAGAGAGAGAGAGTACCAGAAAAAAATCCTCGTATTTTTATGCACTCGAATCGCTTGAGGATCTGTGTTGAGAAGTTTGAGTTCAATTGATATATTCTCCTCAGAAAAACGGCAAAATCGCCTCCTCTTTGCATCACTGAGGAGTTTCTATCAAGCCTGATAATACTTACGCTTTCATTTAAAAACTCTTATGAAGCACGGTGTATAAATTATGTAGTACTTAATTTGACTGTTCATTTGTTCTTTTTTCAAAGTCTTTACAATGTTCAAGCACATAATTTTGTTAATAATACAGAATGGTCTTCTATCGTATGTGTACAAATAGGGTCCTAAAGCCCTGTCCCAATTTTAGTACCAAACGCTCAAGTTTAGGCCAAAAACACATGTTTACTCAATTTTCTAATGTTTTCCGTTGGTTTAAGCCCAAAAAACATTTTTTTAGATTTTGTCACATCCTTTGGCTTAAACTCAAATTTTGGGTGTATTTAGTTTCTCGTGTCCCTTACGAAATGTCAGATAGGAACAACCCCAGTGGTCGAACTAAAACCCCTGTGGTGTTTTTGTCGACTAAGCGAACGTCAAACATGATCAAAAGTGTCAAGGTTCATTTATGGACCAAATTTTTAAATTAAAGTTTAAACATGTTATAGCCATTATTTGAGCGGGAAAAATTGCTAAAGTAGTTACAGTAACATGCTTTTTCGTGTTATTAAATAAAAACAAGATTTCATTAAAAATTTTAGGACCCAATTATTTTGAAACTTTGAAAAAGTTCATTCATATTTTAGCTTGGTACTTTTCATATGTTACGCTGGATATGATATGAAGTGTCACTAGTGTCACTTTGATGAGCTCGAATGTTTAGAGTGTATTAGTTGCCACGTTTGCCTTGTGTGGCGCTACAATCACAGAAAAGGGGGTCGCCAGAAATATATGAGAGTGACTCATATTGTTAATATAATATATTTGCATTGTGTGCTATCAAATATATTATATTAACAATATGAGTCACTCTCATATATTTCTGGCGACCCCCTTTTCTGTGATTGTAGCGCCACACAAGGCAAACGTGGCAACTAATACACTCTAAACATTCGAGCTCATCAAAGTGACACTAGTGACACTTCATATCATATCCAGCGTAACATATGAAAAGTACCAAGCTAAAATATGAATGAACTTTTTCAAAGTTTCAAAATAATTGGGTCCTAAAATTTTTAATGAAATCTTGTTTTTATTTAATAACACGAAAAAGCATGTTACTGTAACTACTTTAGCAATTTTTCCCGCTCAAATAATGGCTATAACATGTTTAAACTTTAATTTAAAAATTTGGTCCATAAATGAACCTTGACACTTTTGATCATGTTTGACGTTCGCTTAGTCGACAAAAACACCACAGGGGTTTTAGTTCGACCACTGGGGTTGTTCCTATCTGACATTTCGTAAGGGACACGAGAAACTAAATACACCCAAAATTTGAGTTTAAGCCAAAGGATGTGACAAAATCTAAAAAAATGTTTTTTGGGCTTAAACCAACGGAAAACATTAGAAAATTGAGTAAACATGTGTTTTTGGCCTAAACTTGAGCGTTTGGTACTAAAATTGGGACAGGGCTTTAGGACCCTATTTGTACACATACGATAGAAGACCATTCTGTATTATTAACAAAATTATGTGCTTGAACATTGTAAAGACTTTGAAAAAAGAACAAATGAACAGTCAAATTAAGTACTACATAATTTATACACCGTGCTTCATAAGAGTTTTTAAATGAAAGCGTAAGTATTATCAGGCTTGATAGAAACTCCTCAGTGATGCAAAGAGGAGGCGATTTTGCCGTTTTTCTGAGGAGAATATATCAATTGAACTCAAACTTCTCAACACAGATCCTCAAGCGATTCGAGTGCATAAAAATACGAGGATTTTTTTCTGGTACTCTCTCTCTCTTTTGTTGTGATGCTCACCTTTACTCACGCTTCAAAAGGATTCTTGAGTCTGCCACCCGAACAAAGCAGTCCTCGGGGAGTTGTGAGAGCACCCTTTTTTGATGGAATTTTACTCTGTTGTGTTTTGTGTTGCATCTTCCTCGCTCATTTTTCGTTGCCTCTCTGCTTACCTTTTTTTCGCTCCTCCGCAAAGAGGCAAAGGCAGCACGCTGCTCTAGAGTATTTCACCGAACTCTGATGTTGTTGAGGAGAATTATCAAGCCTGAGTATTATGATCAAATCCTTTGCATTGATTTCACAGCGGAAGGTCGCTGAATCATTTGCCGTTCTCAAAAAGGTCGACAGCATTATGTGTCGATTTTAGACACCTGCAGACTGATTTGCATTACTCAGAAATTACGAGTTTGAAGTCCAACATGGTCATGGACCTATGCACGGTTTCACTATTTGATGTTTTAGCGGTGCCGTGTTATTTTTGTGACAATGGAAACCAGTGAATTCGGCACCGATTAAACGTTAAATTACTGAACTCGTGCATCGGCCATTGAAAAGAAATACGGGCTATTTTGCTTTGAATAAAGTGAAGTATGCCTTCGTTTAAATTTGCACGCGTCTAAATTTATCGAAGTAATGATGCACTGTCATAGTTAAAAAAGTATCAATATACATATTTTACATTTACGGGAAAAGCAACAAATATCTAAGATTATGACAATTATCGGGAGTTATTTAACAGTCATGTCCCAATTTAAAGACATAAAGCGCCTTACTTTTTACGTTAAGTTGAATCAATCTTTTATTTCCGTTTATGATTTTGGTTGTGCACGGTGTTTTAACGGTACGTTTTCAAATGTTAAGCTCGAACTCTGCAAATCTAAATTCAAAACAATGAGAAATGTCACCGAGGGACGTCAAACCAGTGTACACGATCAATAGGAATTAACCAAAGCATGATGTAGTCACCTTTTTCGTCAACAGATGGTGCTGTTGGCAATGCTAAACGGGTCGCCAAATGTGTGTATGGGATAAGTGGAAGTGAACCATATTGTTAATATAATATATTTGGTGCTATGTTAGCTACAGGAGAAGGAAGAGATGAAGATTGGTTTTTCGATTCCGGCGCAACATCACACATGACGCGGATGGTAGAAGGTTTTATCAAGCATACTGACTGGGTACATTCGATCGACACTGCCAGTAGTCAAAGCATCAAATCCGTTGCAAGAGGTACAGTGAATCTGGAGTTAGAAGAAGGACCAATACAGGTGAAGGACGTTTGGATGGTTCCAGATCTGACGACAAACCTGTTGTCTATTAGTAAAATATGTGCTAAAAACATGACAGTCCAGTTCAAGTTTGACGGATGTTAAGTTCGAGACGAAGTTGGCGATATCGTTGTTACCGGTACTCAAGAGAATGGGATGTACAAGCTGAATACGAAGAAATCGGAAAAGGCGTTTCTGATGAACAATTCAAGCTTGTGGCACCGCAGACTAGGACATCTGAATCAGCAATACATGAGCAAACTTACAACGATGGTCGACGGGATGCCGCAACAATTTGGCATCACAGCGGATTGTGTGGCATGCGTTCAGGGTAAGCACACTCGAAGTTCTTTTCATTGTAGTTCCTCGCGTGCTCAAAACCCGTTGGATCTGGTTCACTCTGATGTCTGCGGACCGGTAGAAGTTTCGTCGATTGGTGGAAGCCGTTACTTCGTGACCTTTGTGGACGATGCCAGTCGCAAGGTTTTCGTGTATTTCATCGAGTCCAAGAGTCAAGTAAAAGAAGTGTACGAGAAATTCAAGGCACTAGTTGAACGACAAACGGGACGAAAATTGAAGATACTACGGACGGATAACGATACAGAGTATATCAACTCCACGATGAAGAAAAGCTTCGAACGCGATGGGGTGATTCACCAAACCACGTGTTCTTACACACCTGAACAAAACGGGACTGCGGAGAGGATGAATAGAACACTTGTAGAGAAGGCGAGGTCAATGTTGAATGATGTCGGACTCCCCAAGAAATTTTGGGCGGAGGCCGTATTTGGTGAACAGATCTCCAACTCGATCACTAGAAACAACGCCAGAAGAGGCGTGGTGTCAGAAGAAACCCGACCTGAAGCACTTACGAATATTTGGATCTCAAGTAATGGTTCATTGTCCGAAGCAAAAACGACAGAAGTTCGATTCAAAATCGGTCAAGGGCGTATTCGTTGGATACGCTGAGAATTCCAAAGGCTTCCGGGTATACGATCAAGAGAGGGACGAGGTGATAATAAGTCGAGATGTCGTGTTCATTAATGAGGAGCAGAAGTTTCAACCGAAGGATGTAGGAGAACAGTATCAAGATCAACCGGTAGAGTTCATCGAGTTGCTTGACTGGTCAGAAACAAATGCTCATCCAGAAAATGAAGGCTTAAATGTTCAACAACCTGCACGTAATCAAGAAATGTCTTCTTCCGTGGAAATTGCCGAGGCCAGCACTGCGCTCCCACCGCAATCTGGTAGATCCGCTGATGAGCAGCAAGGATTTAGGCGCAGCGGTCGGGAGCGCCAGCCCCCAGGCAAGTATTCCGATTTCATGTGTTTTAGTTCAATCACTGGCCCAGATGATTTTACAGACCCAACCCCGATGGCTTCCGAGATGGCAGATGATCCAAGCAACTACACCGAAGCAATTGAGCGATCCGATCGAGAAAGGTGGATAGCTGCCATGCGAGAGGAGATTCAAGCGTTGACTGAAAACGAAACCTGGGAGTTGACTGATTTACCGAATGGACGAAAGGCAATTAAGAACAATTGGATATACAAAACGAAACGTGGATCAGATGGAACAGTGGAGCGGTTTAAGGCCAGGCTCGTCGTGAAAGGGTGTTCCCAGCGTTACGGAGTCGATTTCGATGAGGTTTACTCCCCTGTCGTACGTTACTCGACAATTCGTTATCTGATGTCTTTGGCGGCTCAACACAACCTAGATATAGAACAAATGGATGCAGTAACCGCTTTTCTGCAAGGAAAATTGGCCGATGAAGTCATTTTCATGGAACAGCCTGAAGGTTTTGTTCAAAATCCAAAGAAGGTATGCCGTTTGAAGAAAGCGTTGTACGGTTTGAAACAATCGAGCCGTGTGTGGAATCTTCAACTGAATGAAGCTTTACGTGAGTTTGGATTGGAACGTTCTTTGATGGATACCTGCCTATATTTCAAGATTGACGGCGAATCGATGACACTTGTAACAATTTATGTGGACGATTTCCTTTTGTTCACCAACGACTCGGAAATGAAGAAGAAGCTGAAGACTTTTCTCCACAGCCGCTTCAAAATGAAAGATCTTGGAGAAGCAAAGTTTTGCATAGGGCTGAAAATCACACGTGATAGAGTGAATGGCAAGATTTGGTTGGACCAACAGCAGTACGTTAAGGATGTTCTCGAACGGTTCAACATGGCGAACTGTATCCCCGTTTCTACTCCAGTTGATCCCGGCGCGAAACTCAACAAATCGATGTGTCCGTCCGAACCAAAAGAAGTGCAGAGCGTGCAGGCCATCCCGTACAAAGAGGCAGTCGGGTCATTGATGTTCATCGCTCAAGCAACACGACCAGATATTTCTTTCGCTGTAAACATGGTGAGTAAGTTTAGCAGTAATCCTGGTCGTAGGCATTGGGAGGCAGTAAAACGAATCATGCGTTACCTGAAGGGCACTTCAAATAATCGTTTGGAATACTCGGTGACTGGCAATCCACATTTTACTGGCTATACGGATGCGGATTGGGGAGGAGATGAAGATCGAAGGTCTACCACTGGTTATGTTTTTAGCAAGATGGGAGGAGCGATCTCGTGGAACTGCAAACGACAAGATGTAGTGGCCTTATCAACTTGTGAAGCCGAATATATTGCTTTATCAAGGACTTCACAAGAAGCTCTCTGGTGGCAGCAGATGTTGCAGCAAATTAATGGAGATCTACAAGTACCAATTCTATGCGACAATCAATCTGCCATATGCGTTGCAAGAAATCAAGGTTATAATCCCCGTACAAAACACATCTCAATTCAGTATCATTTCGTTCGTGAAGCTCTGGATCGTGGCGACATTACTTTGGACTATGTTTCTACAAAGCAGCAGCCTACGGATTTACCAAGCCACTAACCAGGCAGAATCATGAGGCATTCAAGAAACTGCTCGGTATCGTAGGTTAAGGAGCTTGCTTAGTAGCGACCCCTATTTGTTTAGTGTGTATAAACGTGTTAATAAATTTTCATTAGTTCTTCTGAGCACAACCAGTACACACGCGTTTCCATTTACTCTCAAGTAAAAAAATAGTTTCTCTCAGTAGTGCTACTATAGGATCAATAGGTTAACTATAGGCGCAAGGGAGCTCAAATTTTAAGCAAAACTAATTATTTCGATCATTTTTTGAACAAAAACAAGCTGTGTATCAATGATACTTAGATAAATAGCTCCTGACCTTCATGTCAAAAATATTTTGAAAAGATTCATAGCAAAACGGCCGTAAAAAGCCACTAGTGCGACTATAGGGGACTGTCCACTAAGGGAACATCGACCCTAGTAGCGAGATACTTGGACCTGGTCACGTAAACAAAATCACTAAAGTCACTTTTTTTTCGGAAAAATTGCCGCTCAAGTCACTTGTTTGTAATGGTGATGGTAATGGTGATAAAGGTAGACAAAATAGAGGTGCTTGGTTAACTTTCTGATCGAGATATTTGAACATTTTTTCACGAATATCTGGCAGATGTGCTAAATGGATTGTTGGAGAACATTCTAATGTAAGCTAGCAAATATTCCACAGAAACCTGCAACCAATCAGGTCTGGAGATTTCAATTAGTAATTCATGCCCAGCTTTTATTGGCCTTGCAAAAAATAAGAAGTTAGAATTCAAATGCGACTTTTTCTTGGCACAATCTCCCTCTTCATGATGCTTCTTGCCTTTTATAATGATGACCAGATTCCCAATTACAAACCATTCATGGCATCCAGTCTTATCTCAGAAGCTTATAGGGCAAAAGTACTAATTTTCGAATTACAAGAATTCTGTGTCAATTTTCAGATTTTTCTAAAAGGTAGGCCCAAATTGTATGAGGAAGTGTGCCGCGTTTCTGAACGGGTGTGAAAAATTTAGTAAACATAGCTTGAAAATGTGTGAGAAAGCGACCAGCTTTGCTAAGAAGAATCATGTTCCGGAAGTATTTGGAGTTCGAATAGGAGAAAGGATTTGGCTGTTGTGTACACCAAACAGAAGTGCAAAGTGCCCTCCAGCAAAACATGCAATCACTGGAATTAAAACACAGGCAGAAGCCAAGATCCAGTAGGAAATCAAATGATAGAAGACGACTGTAATATGGTGAGATCGTTCATTAGTATATTTTTATGTTAATTGTTCAGATTCATTATTATTTCGTTAATTTTTAAAATCTCCTTTATTTATGAAAGCTGTTTCTGTTCCGAGCGCTTTCTCAAGTAAATGAAAAGACTATTATTATATGAATTAAATTTTACATTTATCGATGCGATTTATTATATTTGGGTAGTTAGTCAGAAAATGCAAGTCTCTAAAAAGTCTCTGTTTAGATACAGAAGATCTTTGAAGTATTTTTTTTTCACCAAAATGCCTTCACTTTTTTTCTTTTCCTTCTGACGAATGAATGCTGATGCAACATTTTAGATGATTCAAAGATATAGACAGATTTCTCGAGAAAAAGCTTTAGAGAGTCTTCTATCAATTTCTTTCTTCCTCTGGAATATTTTCACGAGCTCCTCCAGGAATCCCTACAGAAATACCTCTAGAGCTCCCAAGGAATTCGTCCAACGATTCCTCGGATGCTTAGAGAAATTACTCCTGAATTTGCTGCTAGAAATTCTTCAGCACTCCAACTGTTGCGAACACCCCTCTGGTAGTGCCGCACCTGCTATCCAGCACCTTGCGCATTAGATCAGAGTGACAGCGATGACAACGGATTGAATGACATGTATGGCATCAACACAAAGGGAGGCGGATTAAAAGATAGGAGTTTGTAGCGCGAGGTTGAAATAGTGAACTCTTTTTCCAATATTTTCGGCTGTAATTGCTAATATTTTACTAAGAATCCTTATACTTTGCTATTAAGCTAATTGAACTCTCAGGTGAGAACAAATTATGAAATTATAATGAATTCGTACAGTATATGCCGATTGTTCTCAGGTTCCCCATTTATGAGGTTATCCCATGAATTTGCTTCGTCACTGCGTTTACTGACATAACTATCATTAAGGTAAAACTACAATAATAATACCCTTGTAAATTCTAAAAATAACTATTCAGTCAGGTCATATTCGCCCTACCCGAGATTCAGTTTAAACTGAGTAGCGAGACAATAATTTGAGTGCTTAATGCATAAAACGTAAGTCTATCTAAAATTGTACCAGAACAACATATCTAATCATGTAGTTTGTTTATAGGAAACTTTAACGTTACCCGAATAAATTCGTTTAAAAGTTCGTGACGTCTCTGACTCTGTGGATAAGGCCACACCAACGCTACCTTCAATGATTTGCACATGTATTACTCTAAAAATATTCCCAGGGATTATACCAGGATTTCATTCAGTTATTTTTTTAGTAATTGTTCTACCGATTTCGCCAGTAACACCAAGTTTAGGTGATTTTCAAAAGATTTGTACAAGAGTTCTTCCAAGGAAATCCGCAAAGGTTTACTACAGATTGTTCGAAGCTTTTAATCTAGAGATTTTCATGAAAACCTGAATTTTCTCAGCAGATCCTACACTGATTTTTCAGTTAGCTATTCTTCCAGCCATTCTCATTAGAATTCCTTCAGGAATTTATCTACATGTTCTTCTAGGAATCACTTCGTAACATCCTCCTAGCACTGTTCCAGAAAAATCTATTAAGAACTCTTCCACTGCTCATATTAGAACAGTCCCATGTTCTATGGTATTTATATACATAAGACTATTATGCGTTTATGGGCTGTCCAGGAATTTCTTCAATAAAACAGTCCAGGGATTCCTCATAAAGTTCTTTCATACATTTCCTTAGTAATTTCTCTAGTTAAGCCTCCATGGATTTTCCATTTAAAATCATCACCCGGATTTTTCAGTATTTTCGACAGAGATTTCTAAAATACTTCCATAACCATCGGGACAATAGGGATTCCTTCAGAAATTTGTTTATAGTATCTTCCTAGATAAACTGCTGCCAGGAATCCTCCCAGCATTATAACAGAAAAATTATTTCAGGAATTCCTCAATAAAATACCCCAATCTGTTGCGATTGTTTACAGAGCTGGTAGCGAGATACTTTTTCGTGACTTGGTCACTTTTTTGGACCTGGTCTGGTCACTTAAAAATCACTAAAGTCACTTACGAATATCTGGAAGATGTGCTAAATGAATTATTGGAGAACTTTCTACTGTAATCTAGTAAATTTTCCACAGAAATCTTCAACCAGCGTGTCTACTCATTTACAGAAATGAAATTTCCTGAGATTTCTAGGTTTAAAAAAATAAATTCAGGTTAAAGGAATTCCCCAAAATATATAAATAGTTAAATTTAAAATGATAGTTTTTTTTTCAAATAAAAGTTATCTTAGAAAATAATTGTATCTAACAATAATTTCAAAGTTTTTTTCACTTTAATAAAAAAAATGTTCTCAACGTGTAAACATAGGTACAAAAATGGTGATTTTTTTTTAATTGCCACGAAAATCAAGAATGTTTATGAAATGATCTGAAAGTGCCGTTAAGTATCAAAGTCAGAAATGATAAAATAGTCTTTTCGATCTTAAGAAACAAAATATCCTTTCCCTTAAATTGGGATTCAGATGTATGTCAGCGACGTACCCACAGTATTTTTCTGGAGAAGGTTTTGTTTTTTTTTCTCTGGGGAAATCAGGGCTGGTAGCATGATCGCAGTAAAAATAACAACTTTAAAGACCTCTTCCTTGAAGAAAAAAAAACGAAACCATACATGAATTATTGATATAAAATAAACCTAACAAGAAGCACGAGATGAGAGTTTGATTCCTGAGTTGAACAAGACATTTTTGTAAGCATAATTCTGAGGCTTTTTTTTGAAATTTCTCATGACATTACGACAAGTTTAACAGCTCGATTTACTATAGATTTCTTTCACATATTACTCCGCTGATCTCTTGAGGAGTTTGATTTGATGTTTTGCACAAACTTTCTAGGTAGTTCTTTTACGAATTTCATTTTACATGCCTTTATAAATTCAATATGGAATTTTTCTCAGGATAATTAGGATAACCAGGATAATCAGGAATCATCTATCCCAAAATCATTCCAATGATTTCTCTAGGACATTCCCGTTTAGAGCATCGTCAAGAATTCAAAATTCCTTCTGGAACCCTATATCTTTTTTTTCAATGAAGTCATTAAATATGTTTTAAGTCATTCATCCGGTGAAATTTCATCGAAATTTTATAGATTGTTTTGGGGAAAAAAAATCTGCATCGAATTTCGAAAGACAATCCTGAAGTATCAGATGAAACTTGTGTGAGTTCTAAGTATGCCTTGTGGAATTCCTACTGGAATCTCTGAAGGTGAAGATGCATCGAAGCCAGACCACGAATTTTCAAGAGCATAAAACTAGAGAACCTGACAACCATTCGCGCTGAAAATTCGAATAATTGGTAATCTCCAGCGAGTGAGTTAAATTTTCAGCACAAACGGCTGTCTGGCTCTCTAGATTTGTGCTCTTGAAAACTCGTGGCCTGGCTTCGATGATTGGGCAATTATATTTGAAAAAATATTAGAGAAATGTTTGAACCGCAGCAACAATATTTTGATGATATGCTGGAGACATTCCAAGAGAAATTTCTGAAGGAAATCCTAGAATCAAATCTATCGATGAATTCTTGAAAAAGTATATAATAGGTATAATCGAATAACGCCTTTTTTTTTTTTTTTTTTTTGAGCAATTCCTGAGAGTAATCGTGGATGAATATTTTGATAAAATCCTTAGTAGGATTTCGTGGAAAAATCGAGAAACGATTTTTCCAAAGACACTGGAATAAATTTTTTTGGAAGCGTTGGAGTGCTCTAGGATTTTTGGTCCCAAATTCCGAGGAAACACCTCAAACCTTCCATTGAAAAATCGCTGGTGGCATCCTTTGAGAAATTTCTGAAAATATTCATGAAGAAATCACTGGAGAAATTACTAGACTTCCTTCTTCGTGATCTGAGAAAAAAAATATCCTTAGGGATTGTCGCCTAATAGATTTTCCAGCATTTTGCACCAGGATTCATTGCAAGCAGATTAAAAAAGCGATTTTAGAGATTTTTTTATTAAAATGAAGGCTTTGGAGTCCACAATCAAAACTGGAAACTCGAATGGTGATCAAGGCTCTACAAAAAAAAAAGGTTACCTGAAATGTAATATTTGTTGTGCCTGTTGTAATTTTTGCTCTTTTACTAGGGTCGGTGTTCCCTTAGAGGACAGTCCCCTATAGTCGCACTAGTGGCTTTTTAGGGCCGTTTCGCTAGTAATCGTAGGAAAATATTTTTTTACATGCAGGTCAGTAGCTATTTTTCCAAGTACCATTGACACACAGCTCGATTTTGTTCAAAAAATGATCGAAATAAATAGTTTTGCTTAAAATTTTTGCTCCCTTGCACCTATAGTTAACCTATTGTTCCTATAGTAGCACTACTGAGAGAAACTATTTTGTGATTAAACAAAATAGTTGATAAATTAAGAACTTGTTTACATCAATCGAAGGCTTTTGATCCTCACTTTAAAGGAAAAATATAGAAGTTTTGTAAAAATACGGTTTTGATTTGTGTTTTGCCTACTCTGTGAGGCTAGTGCTAATAAAGGAACAAAAATTAGGAATAGTGCTACTATGGGCACATGTGTTCCTATAGTAGCACAAGGGATAATAAATACAAAAACATGAGTTTTTGTATGTTTCATATTTATTCCTCAAAGCCAAGATAAAAAACTTCCAGATGATGTACAAATAATGCCGCTGGCTTTCTGTGTCAGTTTTTAGATTTTCTATAAAGTAGGCCCAAATTGTATGAATGAGTCGAAAACTAGTGCTTGGTCGAAAATTGGTGCATTTTTCCTACTATGAAATATTTCAAATTACTATTGTTCATTACATTTTCAATTCTACGCAATGTGTAGATTGGTGATATCTATGGTTAAAAGATATAGGTGTAAAATGTATATTAATAAGTTGATTGGAGAGAATATGTGCCCAGAAGTGTCGATTGAGGAACTATCCTGTAATATAATTATTCTGTTATTCTAGTAGGTACTTGAAATTATTTTATTCAATTATTACAGCATTGAAGCTAATGTAAAGTCAACGCTACTCTCAATATGTATTTCATCGAACTAAAGAAGACTGCGCTCAACAAACTTTAATGATGGTATTCCTCACCATCATGGGATGTGATATGGTGAGCCGACAACCAGGAAGGAGCGTCCAACATAGTCTGGTCCTCATAGGTCCCTACCTCATGCTTCTACGGGTCAAACGATGGCAAAGACCGCCAGCTAAGAATTGCGACACCAGTTAGAGTGAGGAGATCGGCGTTCACCAAGGAGGTGCGGCTCAAACAACGTCTGTGCTGGCATCCAGCAGCTGAGTATGAAATGCTGTATCACGCAGAGGCGTCCCGTGAGGAATTTGATTACCTGTGCACTGACTCGCACAAACCGTTTATTTTGAATTATGAATACGAATTTTTCAATTGATTTTTTAAAATGTAATTTCTTCTCAAAATGTAATTTCCAATACTGTATGCAATCTTGAAGTGTCTGGAAACTATTATATTTGTTGCTCATTGGACGCATTTTTTGTTTGTTTTCTTCGTTTCAATCACTAGTAGTAAGTCTTAAGAATTTTGGATGATTCCAATATACAATGTTTAGGGACAAGAAAAATTTTCAAAATTTCGCTGATATCAAGGCAATGAAATAAAAATTCTGCGTATTAATCGCGGCCCCATAGTTTGATAATATTTGACAAAAAAATTTTATTTACAGTAAAAATGACCTTTATATGCGTAAATTTCAAGCATGTTTTGTATTTTGCGAAGTTTAATATCATATTATCAATACAAAATATAAAGCAAGAAGAAAGACGTTTAACTTGAAACTAAACGATTAGCACATTTTTTTATATGAAACTCGGCTTACAAATAAATAAACCATTCTTATGAGCAAAAATCTGAACTTTTCTGAGATTATCATATAAACTTTCAGAATTCAACTATTTACGCGTTATTTTCCAAGTTTCGCGATGAAGGATAAATTCCGTGGATTTCGTGACTTTCGCGAAATTCCGAATCTCCATTATTCCTAACGTTTGTATTCTATATAATAATTCTTATTATTTACAGCTTGTCAATTGTATCACGATATCTTAGCTTTTCGACGATGTCCAGCGCTGGTACATCTCTTTGTATACTTTTGTTGATACATCAAAGCTTTTAAGTGAAATGATGACTGACTGTTGAACGCTGAAACCCACTTTACGCCCACCGCAATTTATCAGTTGTCGGTCTATTGAGCAAGAAAAACTATATTCACACATAGTTTATAAATCAATTCAAAGCCATATAAATTTTGTGTATTTAATAAGATAAAATATAATCAATTTGGCCAATATGTTTATAACATCTAGTTTTGGTTCCAATCAATATTGCGCCTACTATCGCGCGACACCTGGAAGCTCCATGCAACATATATACACACAAAGCATGTATGGCGTTAACGCTTTCTCTTCCAACAGCAGACGTCGTGACGCCAGTTGCGCGCGCTTTCTCAATTCTTGCAAACCAATGCGAGCGTCATGGGCAATTTCTCTCTCGGGTGCACAAATTGGAGTGAACCAGATTTTACCTATACAACGCCACTGTTGCTCTAGAAATGCCAATACAAATGCACATTCCTGCTGTGTCCATACACGCTATTTTCGTGCACAAGAAAGAGTGCACGGCTGAAATGAACATTCTCTGCAATACGATGGAGACGCATGGCAGTTTGTCTTGTTTGCTTAGCTGTAATCGCTTGCTGGTTGAGCAAAACCATGGGGGGAGAATCAAACGGTTTGTTCACTGAGGGCGATGCACCAATTGAAGGTGAAGAAATCAAACAACATTTTCAAACAACTACACATTATGAATGTTAGAAGTATTGAGAATTATAATATATATATTTAATTAGTTAGTTTGAAATCTTTGACTGTGCAGTGCACCAAGTGCACCTTAGGACGAGACGCCACTGGTATCACGTTAGCAACACCGAAGGTGGCAGCCCCACCATCGTGATGGAGGTATCGCGACCCTGGTAAGGTAGCATATCGAATTTCTTATCTATCACGAAAAACGGAGAAAGGAGAAATAACGAACAATACTTTCGGCAACAGACCTGGCCGCGAAATAAGGACTATGATTGGAAACTCCGTACCTGGAAAGTCAGGACGTTAAATGTACCCGGACGAGTGAGCAGCTCGTGAATTGCAGAAGATTGGAGTGAGCGTGGCTGCTATTCAGGAAGTAAGGTGGCCTAGAACTGGAGAACGTGAATTCAGGGCGGTGGATCCCGTCGCCAACACAGCTTTCAAATACAACATCTACCATAGTGGTAGCGATAAGGCAGGGCACGGATTCATAGTGATCGGGAAGCAGATGAAGCGTGTTATGAGGTGGAAACCGATTAATGAACGATTCTGCGTATTGAGGATACGGGGCAAATTCTTCAACTACAGTCTGATCAACATCTATGCGCCGACAAACGATAAACCCGACGACACGAAGGATGCGTTTTATGATTGTCTCGATAAGACCTACGGAGAGTGCCCAAAACATGACATAAAAGTGGTTATCGGGGATGCCAACGCTCAGGTCGGAAGAGAGGATTTTTCCGCCCAATAATTGGTACGGAGAGCCTTCACTTCGCCACCAATGACAACGGCCTAAGGCTAATAACTTTTGCTGCAGCTAGAGGGATGGCCATCAGCAGCACCTACTTTGCACGCAAAGACATCCGGAAGCACACCTGGATGCACCCAAATGGCGAGCTCTGCAACCAAATAGACCACGTTTTGGTGGACGGTCGGCATTTCTCGGATGTCATCGATGTGAGGACCTTTATAGGCCCAAACATCGACTCTGATCACTATCTCGTTGTTAGTAAAATTCGTGCACGGTTGTCTACCGTGGCGAACACAAGAACACAGCGACCGTTGCGTTTCAATATCCAGCGTTTATCAACAGAAGGTGTAGCAGACGAGTACCGCCGGGAGCTCGATGAGCGGATAAGGGGATAGGCGACAACCTCAACAATCTGTGGGAGTCTATCCACGGTGCGATGAGCACAGCAGCGCGAGAGGTGATAGGTACTGCTCAGAGACGACCCAGAAAAGGTTGGTTTGATGAGGAGTGCCAGAATGTGACGGATGAGACGAATGTTACCTGTTATGACGAAAAATAGTGGCAATACCCTGAACAGCTATAGAGTCGTTATTGGCTGCATGTAGACGTAAACTCCATTGATCGAATGTCAAAACAGAATAGTTATGACAAAGTAAACTATAGCTTTGTTCCCTAGATATGTAATAGTCAAGTGAAGTCTAAATATTGAGATTTATATTTGATCCGGTTTAAACCGAAGCCACCTTATGATTGTTACCAGGCCAAAGATATTTATACTGAAGAATTGTAAGGAATATGTACAATGAAGTAGTCTTAAATTCTATTAAAATAAATTATATTTTAGCTTTAGCTGATACACAAATACTGTCCACATTATCTGCTGAAAGAACTTCGGTGACGGTTTCGCCTGGCAACATTGCCAGAAGCCGGATGTTAGTGTCTGGTACCCGGCAGAATAGAGAGCGGTACAAGGAAGCTAAAGCAGCCGAGAAACGAATATTCATCGCAGAAAGAAAAGGCAGTATGAAGAAAACATCATTACTGAGGCGCAAAACACCATCGAACGAAACGATATGCGGAGATTTTACGAAACTGTCAATGGCGTACGGAGAAAAACTGCGCCATCTCCCGTCATGTGCAATGACCGCGAAGGTAATTTGCTGACATACAAAATCATGGTGGCTGCCACGTGGAAAGAACACTTCAAGCAATTGATGAATGGAGAGCACACGAGCACGTCTGAGAACAGATTAACCATCAGCAATGTTTGACAAGCTGTGGAGACCCCGACGCTAGATGAGGAGCGACCAAGGAGTTGAAGAACTGTAAGGGTGCTGGAAAAGACGAGCTCCCGGTTGAACTTTTCAAGCACGGTAGTGAGCAGCTGTACGAAATACTGCACCATACTCTGTTAAGGATATGGGAGGAAGAAGAATTGCCTGATAGATGGCTAGAGGGCCTCATCTGCCCTCTTTATAATTTGGCGTACAAAAAAAGTCGCGTGTTCTGTTCAACGGATTGAGACCGCTAGAGAAGTCCTTCGTCAGGGAAAAAGCTCTTGAAAATTTTTAGAGAACTATCTGGTCGAAATCTCTGAGGAACCTCTACGAGAAGTCCAATCCTCTCTGGCATGTCCTCTTCTTTCAAACATGGGGTCTCTAAAGTCCTAGTTAAGGATACTCAGTCGATACAAGGAACTTACGGCATATCCTCTGGCAGTACGTCGGCCATGATGTTGATGCTTTCGGTTTTGGCCTTGGAGGTCGGGGCCGCAGCCAGCAGAATCTTCAGCAGCGATATCATGTACTGTGGAAGATTCGGGAGTATTGCTTGGTACAGAATCTCGGTTGGAGTTTGGAGAATCTCGCCCTCCGAGGTGGAAATCGGGTTGCGGGTAATTTCCTCTTCCTTCTTGATCTGGACATCCGCTAGGCTGATGTACATGTGCTGTGTGGGGTGTGAAAGTGTGTTAAAACATTGATGAGGGATATTCAGATCCGGCCACCTACCTTCTTCAGCGTATAGAATCCCTCCTGAATCGGTTGGGGCAGTCCGGCCAAGGTTTGATGATCGTCCTTCAGGATGTACCCGATAAACTTACTGCGAGATGTGTTGAGAAAAATTTCGATATCTTTCCGACGAATTTTCGGCGCCCAGGGAAGCTTGTTGGACAGCTGTTCCGGAGTGTCGTTACTTTCCGCCGGCGGAGTAGTTTCATCTGCAAATTGCAACCATTATCAATCAAAACCCTATTAGTGACGTCGTATCGAACCCACCTTCCGGTCCAGGGGCATCTAAGTTCGGAGCGTTGGCCCCATTCACCGGATCGTCGTACTGTCGGAAGTACTCGGACAACTCTTCCTCGTTCTCGGTCGAGGGTGTTTCCATCTCCAGTCCGATTTGTTCCTGCTCGTCGAGGGAACTTTGCTTGATGAGACTCTGCACGAGCACCAGGTTTGGCCCAATCATGGAATCCAGAGAGAATTAGTAACGCAAGGATTTGCAACGGGCTCAACGTTAGGGATAGAGATATACTGGTTACGTGACACGAACTAATTAGTTGTGTAACCTTTGTATGAATGTGTGCACTAATAGACATAAGTGGCATGTAACAGGAACTCTTATGTTTAATGCAAGAAACAGGAGTGAGTTTAACAATTATTTGTTTTACTATAGAAAATACAGATAGAGCATTAACAGGTTCAATCAATCAAATGTTGTGACGAATGTGCTGTCGGATGGTATCAGTGATCAGGCTAAATACTAAATGCATGATATTAATGGAACTAGAATAGTTGTATGAAGGCTCTACGAATTAACCAAGCACAAGAACAATAAGATACGGATTAGAACAGGCCACAGATATTTTTGGAATGGAGTTGGTATTCCGATGGTTGGAATGTCTTACAACAACTCTGGGCAAAATCAAATGAACTACTGGAAAAAAATAATTGTACATTCTTAACAATAATGAAGTTTACTATAGACGTGATCCACTGTATGACTGAATGGCACATGACGTATATAATAAAACGACACAAAAATGTTCTCTTGAAGATGTATCAAGCAAAAAAACCTAATTTTACATGTTGAATGACAAGAAAATAATGTCACTTTGCTCGTCATTTTCCGAATCAGACGCTGGTCAATCACCAATGTGGCACAAATTTACGTTATTCAACTCGCTTTTTTTTTGTGCATCCAAAAAATATTTTTTGGGAGTGTGTACAATTTATGGAATAAATCAGTAGGGATGGTAAAATGAACAACTTAAGTATATGATCTTGTTTCTAATGGAAAAAACGATGAATTTATATAGTTCTATCGCACAACATCAAAAATAGGGATGTTATCTAAAGCAGCGACACGAATTCAGACTAACATAGCTAACTTTTCACATATTTGTATCGCTAGCTAGGGCTGTTAAATGTCATGACAGACTTGCGACTCTAACGAAACGAGTATTTGCACTGTCACTAGACGATGCTCACTTTGTCAAGTCGCAATGACAGAGCTCTCACGAGAGCAATTTCAATGTTGTTTTGCTATTAAAAATTCTATGTAATTTTAGAGAATTTCGGGAAGTAAATGTGTTTGATAAGTTAATTGGATATCCTTCCATAAGATTTCAGCGACATAAATAATAATTATACCAGATAATGAACTAAAAATGTTCAAGTTTACGATTCCGTCACAGACCGTAGCGACGGAAAAATGAATGAGAATATGAAAAAAATCTCTTTGTCATTGTCTCGCCGTCCGATGACAGTGAGGGAAGCATCTATGTAAAAGTCGCAAAACTCCCTCTATTTACATTGACGCTTTCCAGCGGGTCTACCCCGTTTGGCATAATGCCGTTTGGCATACAGTCGTTTGGCATAATAGCTGTTTGGCATAATGCCATTTGGCATAATTGTCATTTGGCATAATAGCCGTTTGGCATAGTTGTGAAAAACATTGAATTTAAGCAAATTCCTTCGATTAAGCAAAGGGGTGTGTACAAACTGCTCACGATCGTACATTCCGTTGTCAATTATTGATAGGACATACTTCTAATCCTCATTTTTTCAAGGAAACCAATATCCAATAAAGCTCTTTTGGAATTGTATCATACATGACTTCCGGGGTCATTGTGTCCGGGATATTATAGCGCATTTTGAACAAAAATATATCCAACGCCTAAGTTATTCCATGTCATTTGAAAAAAATAGGAACATGGTATTTTATGACGTATCTTATGGTCCCGTATATTACTGTACCACTACAGTATCTTCCTTTTTCAAATTATGCCAAACGACCATTATGCCAAACAACTGTTATGCCAAACGACTATTATGCTAAACGACTTTATGCCAAACGACTGTATGCCAAACGGCATTATGCCAAATGGGGTAGACCCCTTTCCAGCACTATCGCTAGCAAAAAAATGATGGAACTGTTTCTTTTTACCTGCACTATGTGGGTAAAATGAACACCATGCAAAATAAATGAGCAAAACAAAGATTTTTGAAAATTTCCTTGGCATTTCCAAAAATATAAATGATTGTAACCTGTTCAAAAAAAAATCCAAGGGTATCAAAGGTTCCAAACTGAAATTTAGTCAGTGAAAATGTGTTCATTGTTCCGTTGGAGAATAGAATACAGTAAAAACTTTCACGATTTTCAACAAAAATACTGCTTTTAACCATTCTTAGAATGATGACGGATCTTGCCCCTTTAAGATGGAGATGAATCGAAGCCAAGCTTCAAATTTTCAAGAGTACATATCTGAAGAACCAGACAAGAGATCAAAAACATGATCGATTGGTCACCACCAGCGCAGCGAGTAACCAACCGATTAAGTTGTCAGCTTGAACTGATACCGTGAACGTACCATATTTGACGCGGGTCCAAACTTGACGCATTTTCTAATTAATGTTGTCATAAATTAATTCTAGATCAGACTAGCACTCGAAAATGTATTGCTTAATCTTTATTTACATGTTATTGATGGATTCCAATCGAAAAAAGTTTATATTTCATTGATAATAGTTAAAAATAAAATTTATTTGAAAAAGCATCCGACAAGTGCGTCAATTTTTTCATTCCTTAGTGAATATGCTAACTATTGTTGATCAATTTTCGTGAAATTATTGTGCTGTTTTACACCAATATTATCAACAACAGTCAGTAATATTCTTTTATTCATGAATTGACGTCGAAAGTTTTCTACTTTTAAGCTTTAAAACATTTTTTTTTGTATGAAAATCTTGTGCGTCAAGTTAGGCACACAATGTTCCTAATTATTTGCTATTTTGTTCAGCATGTTTTGTTGAATCGAAAATAGGAAAATAAATATTTATGGGGCTTGCATTCAAAAAATCCGTCCGCAGAACAACCCAAGGCTTTATGTAATCACATGTAAAGGGTCATCCATAGATTACGTTTTTAGGAAGAGCCAGGTGACCCCTAATTTATGGTGTGATGCGTACCGTGCCTAAGAATGAATGGTTAGGGGGGTCTAAATAAAACCTAACCGCAAACGGAGCCTGTGGGGTACCAGGGCGCCCTCCACAGTATTGAGTCCTTCCTGTGCTACCCGGAGCAATGGTGCAGGTGACCTTGTGTTTCTCCGAGATAATCGGCTGCCCTTCTTCAGTCTCTATCTTGAGGCTTAATAAGGGTGGGATTATGAATATGTTGACATTTAATTTAAATTATCACCTATATGGATTCGCATTATGCGTTTTACACAGTGTATTCTGTGCTCTTTCGCCTTTGGCGACTTTAAATAGATACCGATCTGGTTTTTTCGTTGCTGGTCTTTTTCGTGCTGAGATTGCAAAAAGCTTAATCCTGCCTAGTTTGGGTAGTGGCTACGGTTAGGTTAGCTCAGATCAATCTTCAGCATAAAAGAACAGCAACGATCAATCTTTGCAGACTCATGCAACTTCTATCTAGGTAACCTTGTGGACCCAGTTTTTGCTACTTTTAGCAAGCTTGAAATGGCAAACTCGCGCTCCATGCCCCGCGCATGCGTGCTCGTTAATAAAGCAATCGTTGCTACACTCATTTCTGAGTTAACTACCAGAGATGTATGTGCTGTCACAATCGATGTTTCTGTTGGTGACCTCAACAGGAAATACGTCTATTGTTCGGTATATTTACCACATGATGAACCATCCCCAACGGATGACTTCAAACGAGTTGTCGTACACTGCGTAACAAAAGGCCTTCCGCTGATTGTGGGCAGTGATGCCAATGCTCATCACATCATCTGGGGCAGCTCGGATATCAATTTGAGAGGCTCCAGTCTGATGGAATACTTAAGTAGTACAGACCTTGGATTACTTAACATAGGCAATCGCCCAACCTTCATGGTTTCTAATAGAGAAGAAGTGTTAGACATAACGCTCTGCTCGAATAGAATCAGTCACGAGTTGACGAATTGGCATGTATCAGATGAGGAATCATTATCTGATCATCGCTACTTCTTCTTTGAACATTCAAATGTAACTGCGCAGACTTTGTGTTTTAGGAATCCCCGGTCAACAAAGTGGGAACTCTACATTGAATTGGTTGCGACCAAATTTCATGGATATTCTCCGTCCATTGAAAATCCGAGTGATCTGGATGATGCCGTTGATACTACAACATCTTACATTATGGAAGCTTTTGAAGAAGCATGTCCTCTGCGGTCTGTAAAGACTACAAGAGGGACCCCATGGTGGAATTCCGATCTGACTAGACTCAGGAAACAATGTAAAAGGAGTTGGAACAGACGCCGTTCAGCTGGATCAGAGTCGTTCAAGTCGGCTCGCAAGGCTTACAAGAAGGCTCTTCGTTCTGCTGAACGATCCGGCTGGAAAAACCTTTGTACAAATGTTTCCAGTTTGAGTGAAGTCAGTCGGTTGAACAAAATCCTTGCAAAATCTAAGGATTTCCAAGTGAACGAAATTCGCTTACCTAATGGTGACTTCACTTCTTCCGATGAAGAAGTTTTAGAATGTTTATTCAATACACACTTCCCCGGATGTGTGGACATAGCATCTACGGATGAACCAAATGTCTTTTCATGTAGTTACGAGTCTCTGGCCTCGGCTCGCAGTATCGTAACTACTGAATCGATTCAATGGGCACTTAATAGTTTTGCTCCTTTCAAATCTCCAGGAGCGGATGGGATTTATCCTGTTCTGCTCCAAAAAGGATTTGAGTCTATCAAACATGTTTTGAAAAAGCTACTTGTAAGCAGTTTTGCTACCGGGTACATTCCCAAATCCTGGCGTGATATTACTGTAAAGTTTATCCCAAAAGGAGGACGTGCGTCGTATGAGGAAGCGAAGAGTTTTAGACCAATCATTCTGACCTCTTTTCTTCTGAAATGTCTGGAACGCATTATCGATCATCACATCCGTGATGTTTATTTGGCAAACATGCCTCTTCATGTGAATCAACATGCTTACCAATCTGGAAAGTCCACTGTGACTCTTTTACACAAAGTTGTATACGATATCGAGAAAGCATTCGCTCAGAAGCAATCGTGCTTGGGTGTTTTCTTGGTTATTGAGGGTGCCTTTGATAACGTGTCTTTCGATGCCATATTGGAAGCCGCACGAAACCATGGGCTACCTACAATGATTACCAATTGGATTCATCAAATGCTCAAAAACCGACATCTCTTCTCGACATTGCGTCAAGCAGCGATTCGAAAATTGAGTGTTTGCGGATGCCCCCAAGGGGGAGTCTTGTCACCACTTTTGTGGAATCTCGTAGCAGATACGCTATTGAGGCAACTCAATAATTGCGGTTTTCCAACTTATGGATTTGCCGACGACTATCTAGCTCTGATAGTTGGTATGTGCATAAGCACCCTATTCGACCTGATGCAAAGTGCTCTTCAGGTAGTCGAGAGTTGGTGTCGCCAATATGGCCTTTCGGTTAACCCGAATAAAACATCTATTGTTCTTTTTACGGAAAGACGAAACCGCGATGGAATTCGACCTTTACGTCTTTTTGGCACTGAGATTAATGTGACTGATCAAGTAAAGTATGTCGGAGTCATTCTAGATTCCAAACTTTTATGGACAGCTCACATTGATTTCAGAGTCAAAAAAGCTTGTATGGCCTTCGGTCAATGCCGGCGAACCTTTGGTAAAACTTGGGGCCTCAAACCCAAATATATCAAATGGATTTACACAACAGTTGTTCGACCAATATTGGCATATGGATGTCTTGTGTGGTGGCAAAAGGGCGAAGTGAGAACAATCCAATCAAAATTGGGCCATCTCCAAAGGATGTGCTTGATGGCGATGTCTGGTGCGTTCTCTACAACTCCCACAGCAGCGCTCGAGGCCCTTTTCGACGTTGCGCCACTACACATATATCTTAAACAAGAAGCACTTTCTTGCTCTTACCGTTTATGGGTACTGGATCTACTGGAGAAAAATCCAGTGAATCGTAGATCTACACACACTTCGTTGTTTCCACTTTTGGTGAATTGGGACAAAATTGTCCTTGCTCCAAGTGATCTCACAATTGCTTGTAACTTTCCTTACAGGACATTTACCACACAATTCCCTTCACGGGAAGAGTGGACGTCTGGCTATTTGGAAAGAAGTATATCAAACAATATAGTATGTTACACTGATGGCTCCCTTCTTGAAGGTAGAGCTGGTGCAGGAGTATATTCTCGTGAGCTAAGGCTGAATCAGTTTTACTCACTTGGTAGAAACTGCACCGTTTTTCAGGCGGAAATATTTGCTCTTATGTGTGGAGTGCAATCAGCACTTCAACAGCGCGTAATGGGTAAAGTCATATACTTCTGTTCAGATAGTCAGGCTGCTATAAAAGCTCTCGCTTCGGCCAACTCAAGGTCGAAGCTTGTTATCGCATGTCGAACTCAAATTGAGGAACTGAATTCAGTCAACTCTGTAAACCTTGTATGGATACCTGGCCATTCTTCCATCGCTGGAAATGAATTGGCTCATGAGCTAGCTCGCGATGGAGCATCGCATGACTTCATTGGCCCTGAGCCGGCTATTCCAATTTCGAAGTGCTGGGTGAAGCTTCAGATAAACTCTTGGGCGGCAACTCAGCACAAGCAATATTGGAATAGTTTGGAGTCGTGTCGTCAAACAAAATTGTATATTACTGAGCCATCTCCAAAGGTGGCGAAGTATTTAACAAATCTGTCAAAGCAGAATTGCAGTCTCTTGGTCAGAGCGTTGACAGGCCACTGCCGACTCAACTATCACATGGCAAATATTCAGCGTGCTGACTCATTTGTGTGTGATAGTTGTGACTCCGATTATGGGACTTCGTATCACCTGATATGTAACTGTCCAGTTTTTGCGCAAATGCGATTCCAATTACTTGGTAAACACTTATTAAGTGAAACTGAATACAGAAGCCTGAATCTTCAGGACATCCTGTTATTCTTAACCCGCTGTGGTAATGAGCTATAGGCTCTCTTTACGCTCATGCGTTTTGCAGTGCCCTTTTTAGGGCGCTGTTCGAACCCATTGTGGTATGGAGCTACATGCTCTCATTTCGCTTATGCGATCTTCCCTCTTCAAGGGATCCCACTCCTATTTCCTCCCATTTTTCCCTTCCCTTTCCTCTCCCATCGGGTAGATGATGAAATAGGCTCAAATATGGCGATGGCACAAATCTCCCAACTGGTGGGGAACGTGCCTTTGGAGCCGGCCTTCTGATACCTGAACCCAAGGCTTTATGTAATCACATGTAAAGGGTCATCCATAGATTACGTTTTTAGGAAGAGGAGGAGGTTCAGGGAAACGCAACGATTCATACAAAATATTCGCACTTTTCATAAAATAAATGAGGCCAAGGTTGAGAGGGGTTGAAAATTGTACAATTTATCGCGGTTTATGGACGTCCCCTAACGTTTCAAGGAAGCTTCAATAAATGCGTCAGGAGGTGAGGTGTAGGTTCAATGGTTTGTTTCGTATAATTTATACAATAGGGGGTGTCCATGAGATACGTGTCACAAAAACATACTATTTTCTACAAAAACCCCGCCCATCCGCCCTACTTCACACTTTTTATATGGAGCCTTCAAAAAACTTGTATGATTCGTCACATCTTGCAGAGCACCTCCTTCCTCCTAATAACATGACGTACTTAATGTATGACCCATATATGGTTCAGCTAATCGGCAGCCAGTAGTGATAGCTGGCGACTTTAATGCATGGGCAGTGGAGTGGGGTAGCCGCTGCACCAATCAAAGAGGCCAGCTATTGTTGGAATCCCTGGCCGCATTAAATGTAGAGCTGGCAAATGTGGGTACAGTGAGTACCTTCCGCAGAAATGGTGCAGAATCGATCATCGACGTGACGTTTTGTAGTCCTAACCTTTTAGGTACCATGAACTGGCGCGTTGATGACGGTTATACTCATAGCGATCATCAATCGATTCGCTATAGTATAATACCAGGCGGGCGGAAGGCAGCGCGATGTAACTCGACCCAAGCCCGAGGATGGAAAACAGCGCGCTTCGACGGCGAAGTATTCACTGAAGCCCTGAGGCGCGAACGGAACACTCTGGACCTAAACGGTGAAGAGCTAGTTGCTGTGATATCACAAGCGTGTGATGCTTCCATGCCGAGAAAAGCCCCTCCTAGAGAGAACAGGCCGCCGGTGTATTGGTGGTGCGAATCAATTGCAAATCTTCGAGCAATCTGCCTTCGGGCTAGACGAAGAATGCAACGCGCACGCACAGAAGCAAAAAGAGAGGAACGCGGTGCAGCATTCAGAGAGGCAAAGTTGGCTCTCAAAAAGGAAATCAAGAGTCGAAAACGGGCATGCTTTGAAAGTCTATGCGAGAGTGCCAATTCTAGTCCATGGGGTGACGCCTACAGAGTGGTAATGGCTAAGACCAAAGGAGCCATAGCGCCCGTAGAGAAATCGCCCGAGTTGCTGCGATCGATAATCGATGTACTCTTCCCGCACCATCCCATAAACCCATGGCCCCCAGCGCCGTATGCGGCAGATGAAGGAGAAGAAGTGGCGAGAGTGACGAACGAAGAGCTGGCAGAAGTCGTGAAATCATTCGCGTCAAACAAGGCACCGGGACCCGATGGTGTCCCGAATGTTGCCTTAAAAGCGGCAGTGAACACGGATCCGGACATGTTCAGAACCACGATGCAACGCTGCATAGATCAAGGAATCTTCCCGGATGTATGGAACCGACAGAAATTGGTGCTACTACCAAAGGCGGGGAAACCACCAGGTGACCCGTCGGCGTATAGACCTATCTGTCTACTAGATACGACGGGCAAGTTATTGGAGAGGTTGATTCTCAACAGACTAGTACCGTATACGGAGAGTGCGGACGGCTTGTCCAACAACCAGTTTGGATTCAGAAAAGGTAAATCTACTCTGGACGCCATCCAGTCGGTCGTTCAAACAGCTGAGGTGGCAATCGAGCATAAAAGGAGCGGCACCCGTTACAGCGCGGTTATCACTCTGGATGTGAAGAATGCGTTCAACAGCGCAAGCTGGGAAGCAATAGCACACGCGCTTCACCGCCTCAAGGTACCGGTGCAGTTGTGTAAGCTTCTAGAAAGCTATTTTGATGGTAGGATTCTACTGTATGACACAGAGGAGGGGCAGAAAAGCGTTCGAATTACCGCGGGAGTACCTCAAGGTTCAATCCTGGGCCCGCTGTTATGGAATGCGATGTACGATGACGTACTGAGGCTGCCCCTTCCGACGGGTGTTAAGATTGTTGGCTTCGCCGATGATATCACCCTAGTGGTCTATGGTGAATCGATGGAGGAAGTAGAGTTGACAGCAGCGCACTCTATTTCCCTGGTTGAGGAATGGATGAAGTCTAGGAAACTAGGACTGGCCCGTCACAAGACTGAGGTGGTGGTGGTCAACAACCGCAAGTCCGAGCAACGGGCGCTTATCTCGGTAGGTGATTGCACCATAGAGTCCAAGCGATCCCTTAGGCATCTTGGGGTAATGATCGATGACAAGCTGAGCTTCGCTAGCCACGTTGAATATGCCTGTAAAAGGGCATCTACGGCTATAGCGGCTCTTTCGAGGATGATGTCTAACAGCTCTGCTGTAATTGCCAGCAAACGCAAGCTGCTGGCAAGCGTGGCGCTATCCATACTAAGGTATGGAGGACCAATCTGATCAAAAGCGCTTAGAACGAACAGAAACCTAAAGCGGTTGGAAAGCACGTACAGGATAATGTGCTTAAGAGTAGCAAGTGCATACCGGACGGTATCTAAAGAGGCCGTGTGCATCATAGCCGGGATGACGCCCATCGGGCTCATCATCAAGGAAGATGTTCAATGCTTCAACCAAAGGGGTACCAGAGGAGTCCGCGACACGTGTAAAGAGGAAACGCTCAGAAGCTGGCAGCAGGAATGGGATAACTCCACTAAGGGTAGATGGACCCATCGGCTAATACCAAATGTGTCAGATTGGTATGGTAGAAGCCATGGGGAAGTGAACTTCCACCTGACGCAGTTTCTGTCAGGACATGGTTGCTATAGACAGTACCTGCATAGGTTCGGGCACTCAGAATCTCCTGCGTGCCCCAATTGTGCTGGTGTAGAGGAAACAGCGGAGCATGTCGTGTTCGATTGCCCCCGTTTCATTGTTGTGAGAGGTCGCATGCTCACTACATGCGGAGGGGACACGTCCCCCGACAATATTATAGAGAGAATGTGTGCGGATGCCGAGTGCTGGAATGCAGTAACTACGGCTGTCACTCACATTATGTTAGAATTGCAGCGTCTATGGCGCGCCGACCAAGAGTTGGCTGCAGAAGATTAGCCCTGCCGAGGCTGGTCCCTTGTAACATTGTTTAAGTCGGCTAGGAGAAGCAGTTTGCCTAGGCTACTTCTGCTACACGTGTTGTGCTATATGCACTGGTCCCTTCCCGAAGAAATACCGTAAGGTGGTTCCGGGGAGATGAGGGTCTGAGTCCAAGGGTCATGTCGATGCACTGTTCACCACTTGAGCAATTCTAAATGAATTGCTCATGCACAGTGCATAGGCTGGTTTTAGCGGGTCGTCGTTGGTGCGTCATCCCCGCATTCCCTGAGTTATCTTCTCAGGGGATCTGTTTGCAGATTTCCCCCTTGTAAAAAACAAAAAAAAAAAACAACAAAAAAACCCATATATGGTTCTTGATCTATTTCAAGGCCCATACTGCCGTTGGTTCTACGCATATTTGTCCCGGGGTCCATAAGGGTGACATAGAACATGGGACAAGTAGGCGTAGTTCACGTGTTATAAGTAACGAAGATTATCAAACGGTAATTTTTGGAACCGGTTGTTTTCGTTCTAGTTTTTGACCAATTTGTCCTTATTTTAGCAACTACCTTCCCCGTTCCAGCGCAACGTAGTTTTCAAACCTTTCCCTTGTTTCATATCACGGCAAAAATACATTAAACTAAACAATAATGCTTAACTATAGATTGAACTCAATCGCCGGTTTTATTTTCTACACTAACTAAACGCATAGCAAAAGTGACTACCGGATGACGTCATTCAAAACTTTTTCCGAAGGTTTTAACTTTTATGTCCTCTCTAAAACGCTTTTTTCATTTAATTGAACTATTCAATACTGAAACACTTGTATATTTTAAACTTTAGCAATTATTTGTAAGGGCGTCAAATAAGGAACATAGTGCGTCAAATTAGGCACATTGAAGAATTGATGCGTCAATTAACGAACCTAATGTGTTCCACAAAAAGTCAATCAAACATGAAGAAAAAATCGTTTAATATTTTTTTACTGATTTTTGCCTAATTTTATAATAGTTGAGGTAGCATAGGTTCAAATTTTAACAAAATCGGATAAATTTAGACGATTTGACAAGAGTTTGAATTTAGAATTTTCTTAACCGCGTCAAATATGGTACGTCCACGGTAGCTGGTTCTCCAGTTTTTCCCTTTAAAAATTTGAGGTGTGACTTAGATTTATCTTTGCCTTTGATAAATGAAAACTTGGTTTATTATTATAAAACTCTCTCAATCAAGAAGAGTTATGTTTTGTGTTATAACATAAAATTAAGATAACAACTAGAATAGTAAGAAATCAAAAGAGTATCACTTGTTAAAAAGGAAAGAAAACAATCAGATATGCAAATGGATTACTATTTTAGTATGCTATGGTGGCAGTAGATGAATTTGTATCAAGATATGAATGAAACAAATATCGAAATGCGGGTAAGTTTCGAACACAGCTACTACAAATGTACGCTCAAGCACCATAGAGAAACAATTATTCTGATGGCGTGATATATACTGACAAATCAAAGAGACCAACTGAACGTGAATTCCGACAACTTGCAAAAGTACATGATAGCAGGCAAATGTGGCAAACAAACAACTACTGGTAGAAAATGTGTGAAGTTTCTGGCATTATGCGCTCAGCTTATGGATTAACTAGATGGTAGACTATATGTTTCTTTGTAATTGCAATCGAAGGTAGCAAAAAGGCTCTCCTGAGTGGTGTGATGGGAAAAAAACAGAAAGAAAATAGAACCTAAAAATTAGGAAACAATATCCGCAGAATTGTCGTTCTATGAAAAGCGAGAAAGGCTGGCTGAAGTTGTTTCGCTGTTGCTGCTGTTGTCCGTTCTAGGTTTTGTCTCTTGGAAAGATGTGTCTGCATTTTTGTTCGCGTTTCTCTTCTCTTGCTCTTAGTTGTTTTCGATGGAAAACATATATTGGCAACAAATGATTCAACGTTTCAACGAGATAAATTTTGATAAGAAATGGAAAAATTGTGAGCGAAAATTTAATCGTTTCGGGGCAAAATTGTAGTAAAAGTTGGAATTGAAATAACGAAATAAAAAGAAATTGAGAATTGTTGTTCGTAATTTGAAAAAAGTGGGGAATCAAAAAAGAGAATGAAAAAATAATACTCAAGAAAGCTTTACTACCTCTTGCAACTGACTAGTAGTGTTCGTACATACTCTTCGGAACGGCTTGTTGCGTTTGGGATTTTGATTGTCCTCGTTCGAGGGTGCCGTTATCGGAGGCGAGCTGGCACGCATCACCTTGGAGATTTCGAGGGTGTCCTCTTTGTTCTGGGGGAGACCGGCCTCTGCGCGGTACTTATCTGGGAAGGGACAGGTATTTGTTACTAAAGGCTACTAAGTCTATGCATGACAACTTACCTTTCAATGTCTTAAGGGTATCCATTCCACCCAGCGATACGAGAGACACCTTCCACAGAAGCAGCAGCACTTTCTTCATCGGAAAGTGCGGAGCCAGACCACTGCAGAACTTTGTGATCATTCCCAGTAGTTTCACCGAAAGCAGCTCATCTCCAATGGGATATGCTGGAAAAAAAAAATAGAAATAAGTAAGATTTAGAGTGTTGTTTTAGTCAACCATGAAGAAATTCCATCGTAAAGTCCTCTGTATTCGTTGTGTTAGGATTTTCCTTGAAATTTCTAAAACTGTCTTACAAGTCTTGTCCAAAACTACAATTTCCATCAGTTTTTTGTTTTAGAATCAGAGGATTTTACGTATTCTCGACAGTCTAAGTCGATGCCGCGCTTTTTTTTTTGTAATTTTCTTGGACATAAGCAGCAAATTACGTGTTTATCGGTTTACATTTATGCCCTGCTCAATCCTCTATCGATTCACACCGACAGACTTTATTAAGTGCTTTTTGGAAACGTTTATACAACGCTTCGAACATCAAATGCCAGTGTAACTATTGTCGGCAGCCGCGAGGCATGCAAATCTGTTCGGCAGTTCCAAATCAGCCGCATTTTGAGGCGTACCTATTCATTTGTATTTATATCATGTCTGGCGGAATTGAATCATCTCAATGTTTTCATTTAGACGAATGGTGCCTTAAATCACCCTAGCTTAGTTTACACTGACTAGACATATCTATAGATATGGTTACTATTCCGTGATTGATCGAAATCAGTAAAAATGCACAAAGAATCTATTAGAAGTCCAGCTAGGATTGTCAATGATCTTCTTCAGTGTGCATAATTCAGTGCCTCTATTGATATAGCGCCAATAACCGCTCCGGCTACGTCCTTGTAGTCAAGTGGGATTGGGGGAAGGAATATTGGTGCATAACCTTCGCTACTCGAAAACCGTGTTTATCTCTGCATCTTCATAAAAAATACTGGAAGGAATGTTTGTTAGTGGTGAGGATCGTTGGGTCACAGGATTCACTTTGATAAGTGATTAGACCATGATAAACAATCATTTGTGAAATATAAAAATGCTAGTAAATATAATGTTTTTAGTAAAATCGACAAGAACAAAACGATTCTATAACATTCCCCAGAAAACCATTCCCCCGAAACCCATTCCCCAGAATTCCATTCCCCAGAATCTCATTCCCCAGAATGTACCATTCCCCAGAATTTCACTCCCCAGAATGAACCATTCCCCAGAAAACCAATCCCCAGAATGGACCATTCCCCAGAAAATTATATACCTACTTTAAAGTTTTGAAATAATCTATTTAAAAAACTTGAAAATTAAACTCCATACAAAGTTGTTTACAAGTACATGAGGAGATTACCATTGGTGCTGCTAATTATGAACACTTTACGCATAATTCAAATTTCATTTGCAAATGAACTATCACAGTAGTTTCACTTTTATTGGCACTTATGAAGACTGATAGATCAGTCTATGGGGAAACACAATATCCAATATTTATTTGAAAGAATATACAACTCTGCACAAAATAGAGCTACACCCTTCTTTCGGTATAGTAATTTCCAAATGTATAATTTCACATGTATGTCCAATTTTTATCAAATGTAGTGATGTATGCAGCTTTTCATCAATGTTTTAAGAAGGTGCATCATCTCTTACTTTTTAGGGCTACACCGATTAGAATAAAGACGTTAGTATCATATTATACGTTTCCGATATAATGATTAGGGGGAGATCCCCCAGTACCGGACACTTAAGCCACTAAATTCATGATTCGAAAAATATTGGTTTTATGTGCTCGTGTTACCCATTTCTGATAAATATTATCATTTTTATAGTGTACAAAAATAAATTTGAAAATATAAGTATGAATTTTGACATTGCATTTTGATGATGTATTTTAGAACCAAATTGATCGATCTTGAAAGGTGGCACCCAATACCGGACACAATCTGGAAATGCTTCGAATTCTGTAAATTTGAACATCATTGAATGTGTTTACTTTAGAAATAGTATATAATTACCAATTCAATGCATTTGCAACATTTACAAAAACAATTTGAGTATATCGTAGTTTGCAAGATGTCCATCAAAAACCTCTTTCTTATATGATGAAAAATAGCACATTTTACGATGTTGTTCTGAATGTTCATTTTTCCTAATTTTATTGCATGTTTGATACCATGGTCGACGGAATCCATGAAAAATGAATGTATTTTGAGACACTCGTGCAATAATTACAAAGATATCATATAACAAATAAGGCTGTCCGAAACTGGGGGACAGGAGGTGCTTAAACAAAATTGTAATTTGTCCATATTTAGTCCAATCATGGTACAAAATACATTCATACTATCAAATTAGGATCATGTTCGAATATGCTTGCGTGATCCAAAGTATTTTTTCATATTCAAAATAATTACTAAATAGGCTCAAAATTAAGGCAATACGTCAAATTTTATGAAATTTTCAATCTTTTGTACTTTTTTAAAAAGGCATGCATATTTCAAGGATGTGTTATTCTACGCAAACATTAGTCTCCATAATAGCTTCCTTTACTACTAATACACCATCTTGATTGGACGATGATTTCTCAATGTTTTGACTTTGTCCGGTATTGGGTGCTGTCCGGTACTGGGGGATCTCCCCCTACGTAAACTCGGCAGAATAAAAACTTACTATTCTGCACATTAAAATGATACGCCCTTCTTTGCGTCAAGTCTAAATTACAAATGACTTGTTTAATTTTGCACAAAATAGTGATACACCCTTCTTTCAGTCTTATCCTGTTGACGATATAGACAAAATTTTCCGTAAGGATACCAAATGGCAAGAAGGCATTTGGCATGATTGATTAAATGATCAAGGACCATTTGATATAATGGTTATTTGGCCAATGACCATTTGGCATGACATGAAGAACATCCTTTTTGTAAAGAAGGAGCATAAGTATGGCTGGATGGCAAATGGCTTTATACCAAATCATTTTATGCCAAGTGACCTTATGCTATATGGGCTCTCCATCGATATATTTTGCCTATATCATTAATGAGATAATACTGAAAGAAGGGTGCATCACTATATATGCAAAAATAAACATATAGTCTGTATATTTTATGGAAATGTATTAAAAGAAGGGTGTATTATTATAATATGCAAAATACTCATGAATAGGGGGATTAGGGGCATATTGGACACATTAGGTAAATACTTATTTTACATAGAATGGAAATATGTTTCTTTGCTCTAAAATTAAATCCACCGCTTCCTCCGCTTTGCTTATAAACTAATTTGAAGCTGAGAAAAAAATATAGTAGAATTTCAGTGGACAAATGAAGCAAAGCGTAAACTTTTATACCGTCAAAACGTTCATGTACAATACAGATTTCGTACAGTTTATAAAGTTTTTTTGAAATATGCATATTCCCAGAGAGTAAAGGGGATGTCCATTTCGCCCCGTGTGTTCATTATGTCCCTAACCCTCCTACCTACATATTTGTTTTGTCACATCAGACCTTAGCCTGTCACATAAGTGACTCTTCTTCCTCTTTTCTGGCGTTACGTCCCTACTGGGACAGAGCCTGCTTCTCAGCTTAGTGTTCTTATGAGCACTTCCACAGTTATTAACTGAGAGCTTACTACCGTTATGTCACCAGTCACCGTGCGGCCTCCATTCACCGTGCACACATACAAATTCTTACAAAATATTCATATAATTTTCACAAATTATTCTTTTGTCAGCAAAATAAGATAAAACTGATAAAATGAAGTAGTTTTTGTCACAAAGCATTCTGAAAAACCTACTTTATGTAGTCAAAATCATGTGAATTCTGTTCGATAATGAGATTTTTCAACACTCTTAGTAGAAACGTCAAAAAATCACATTTTTCATTTTAACGTTAGAGTATGAAATTTTTCAAAATTTCAACAAGTTTACACTGTGGATGCTATTAGTAAGATGTAATTCATCGTGTGAGCAATGAGATTTAATGCAAATTAGAATTTTTTATTGCTTCTCAGTCGAAACCCAAATGCACGGTGAATGGATCCTTTTCAATATATATGGTTCCTATTACCGTGCATTAGTTTAAAAGGCGTGAAATTATTCGGTAATATTAGATTTATTGTTATGTCGTGATTAAACAACTTCATATTTAGTTTTTTGGTGAATATGGAATGGTTTGGACAATACAGTCAAACCTTCTATTACGATTTTAATGAAAAAATAATGATTTAGCCATTTTTTAACTTTTTATGGCTTTTATTGTAAATGAAGATTTGAATACTCTTAAAAATGAGTGCGCACACTAGTAGGAACATAGTTGCTCCATCAACAACGTTTCTTCAAGTTACGAAATAAAATCATGAAGAAAACTATACGCACGGTGAATGGTGCACTAGTGTGCACGGTAAATGGTGACATAGAACGGTACGAGGCGACCTTAACATGACATTTTCATACATAATTTTCAAGTAATTTTTTGCTATACATCACTAGTTTTAGATTTTTCCCTGAATAATGATATAATTGCACGCTACGTAGCGGTATTCTAGTACGCTTCAAATTATTTGGAAAAGTTATACAATTTTTTGAAGTGCAGATTTTTCTTAAATGCACGGTGAATGGTAGCTTGACGGTATGCCAATGACCATTTTTGAATGCGTATATCGTGTGGCAGGTACGAAGATACTCTATACCCTGGGAAGTCGAGAAAATTTTCAACCCGAAAGTTCCTCGACCGGTGGGATTCGAACCCACAACCCTCATCTTGGTGTTGCTGAATAGCTGCGCGTTTACCGCTACGGCTATCTGGGCCCCCACATAAGTGACTCACGCAAAGCAATAATTAAAAAAAGAAAAAAATGGATATTCATATACCTTTCTGGGGAATGGTGCATTCTGGGGAATGGTGCATTCTGGGGAATGGAATTCTGGGGAATGTTACATTCTGGGGAACGATTTTCTGGGGAATGGTTCATTCTGGGGAACGGAATTCTGGGGATTGGTTTTCGGGGGAATGGTTTTCTGGGGAATGTTATATAATCGAACAAAACAAATGGAAATAAATTAATGCCAACACTTGGAGTGACAAACCATGTAATGTATGTTCAAAGTTTGTTCTTACCGTTGTCAGGACGGAAGCATATGTTATCATATTTTATTTATTTGAAAGAAAAAGCATGAAACGAGCGCACTAATTTATAGTCCATACTTGATTCAAAAAAGTTTGGAGCAAATCCAAACGCACCCATTACATACTCAATATGAGCATTCCAAGTCAGCTTTGCACCCTAGATCACTCTCAAGTATTTAGGGTCTACCACAAAAGCCGAATCACAAAAGGCCGAATCACATAAGGCCGAATAACAAAAGGCCGAATAACAAAAGGCCGAAAGCACAGAAGGCCGAAACATACAAAAGGCCGAATCACAGAAGGCCGAATCACAGAAGGCCGAATCACGAAAGGCCGAATCACAGAGGGCCGAATCACAAAAGGCCGAATCACAAAAGGCCGAATCACAAAAGGCCGAATCACAGAAGGCCGAATCACAAAAGGGCGAATCACGGAAGGCCGAAATTTTAAAATAAATTTTAGTGAAAGCTACAAACATTCAGCACATTTTTCTACAAAAAAAGGAAATTTTTACAGTAGGGTAAAGCGGGACAAGATGCACAATGAACATTACTAGCTGAATAAGAGTGTATGGTTAGTGTTTTTTGGGTTCGTCAGCTGGTCTATTCTTAGCTGACAAACCCAAAAATATCTATAATTGGAGCTTAAGTAGTCGCGCTGTTGTATTTTGTACAACATAAGTGTAAATACCTTGCGAAAAAAGGGTTTACAGTGCCTGTTCGATTTTGGCAACATCCCAAAAATTTTCATGTTGCCTAAAATGAAACGTTCCAAAATGTAATGGTTGTTTTTATTAAAACTTGTATCACCGTAATAATGACCACGAATTAAATTAACCTTAAGAAGGCCCATAGAACCATTGGAATTGACAGGATTTGTGACTGACCATGATCCATTTTTGGGTACATGAATTTCCGTGTTGCCAAATTTAAACCAAGTCAAAATCGTACGGGCACTGTACGATGAAAAGTATTGTTAGTAAACTTAGTATTCTTATGATCACTTAACACTTGTTATACATCTCAGAAATCATTCTCCTGCTTGTTGCGTGAAAGACTATGTTGGCATTATACCGGGCAAACGCTTGCTGTCCGAACTCGCTGTCGCTCGTCGGACCTAAAAATGGAAAAACATCCTCTGTTTGCATTATACCGGGCAAACGCCTGGATTTGCTATTTGCATGACACCGAATAGATGCTATACACAACCTTCGTATATCCGAGATTTCGGCGGCCTTCTGCCGCCTCAGTTCCTCTATCCTCAATGCGCATGTAAATTTTGCACTGTTTATTAACATGACTGCATTTAAAAAAGCATGGACTTGTTCTTTTCATATCCAAGCTTTATTTTTTAGGTTTGTAACTTTAATTCGGCCTTCTGTGATTCGGCTTTTTGTGATTCGGCCTTTTGTGATTCGGCCTTTTGTGATTCGGCCTTTTGTGATTCGGCCTTCTGTGATTCGGCCTTCTGTGATTCGGCCTTCTGTGCATTCGGCCTTTTGTGATTCGGCCTTCTGTGCATTCGGCCTTTTGTGGTAGGCTAGAATGTATTCGGCCTTTTGTGATTCGGCCTTCTGTGATAATCCCAGTATTTAACCTGTTCACTAAGGTGCATTTGAACTCCTCCAAGCTTGAAAGCTTTTAGGATGAACTTCCTTTTCCTTGTGAAAGGGACAATTACTACTTTTGAAGGAATTATGCTAAAAATCTCTCCAAAATACACCAAGAATGAGTAACATTTTGAGCCAGTTGCATTCTTTTCGAAAAGATATTGTCAAACTTTTCTTTCACTATAATGACCATGTCATCCGCAAATCTTCTCTACGACTAGGGACCACTATAGAAGTGAGTAATCCACTTGATAATATTCATGTCAAAATTTCTTTTCTTCATGGAGCATGTCATGGAAGAATGAGAAGCGTTGTAAAAAGCTCCTTCAATGTCGAAGAATGAGAATCGAAAGAGTTTTTCTACTTTTGTTACGAGGGTATGAAGTGCCGTAACAGTTGACTTACCAAGTTTATGAGTAAACTGCGCGTCAGATAGTGGACACTTCTGCATGTATGTTGAATTGATAAACTCATGTAACACTTTTTCCATAGTCTTCAACAAAATGGAAGAAAGACTGATGGGCATATATGATTTCGGATGCGTTCTATCCTGCTTTCTGATTTTTGAAATAAAGATTACTGATGTACAAATGGATGGAACATAATTTAATCTTAGGCTAGCCTTTTACATCTTAATAAGAGACGGCAAGGCTGGAAAGATCTCACCGCGTTTTGACGTAGGACTACGTCTTTCTTCTCTATACAGGGATAAAATTGGAATTTAATAAATGTTTAATAACTGTTTTAAAAGGGAACGTTTATTTCAAGCAAATCTATCAATAGGGGTGCTAGAGAAAAGTTGACGTCATTTGCTTTTCACTCTCCGCTTGGATCGCATCTCAGCAGGCAACAGATCGGCTTGCTCTGACCGGGCGTGCTTCTCCGAGGACCCCCCCCCCCTCCCGTTTTTCTTGCTTCGCTCAAATCAAACTGACCGTCGACCGACCGAGAGAAAAAGCCGTCCGAAGCCAAAGCCATCACCGCTGCCGCCGCCAAGAAGAAGTGAAAGCAGTCCACAGGAGAATGAGATAGTTGTGCCCGACATCGCAGCCCTAAACGAACGGAACGGGTCCTCCCTGCAGGTGATCGAGAAATACATCGGCGGAAACTACAACTGCTATGCCAGCAAGATTGCAAGATTGGCAAAAAGTGAAGTGGAATCTCAGGAAACTGTGGCTGTGGCTGGCATCCGAGAAGGAGGAGGAGAAAAACAAGGCAGTTGCTAAGCAAAACCCCACCAAGTTTCAAAGACCGGCGCGTCGAAGAAGACCCCGAAGAAACCGCCACCGCCACCGGAGGATTTCAACCAGTGCGCCGTCAAAATATGTCCGTGTTACTCGAATTCAACAATTCAATCGGCCCTTTTAAGGGCCAACAAATGTATACTAAAGAGTTATTTGTGTAAAATTTCCTAATATGATTGAAGGAATTTTGGCTTGCAGTCTTTAATCCTTAATTAAACCTAGAACCAACAGTGATAGACCAAAATTAGTAAAATTTATTCAATGACACGTTAGTACAATTATTATTTTGTTATATTATATTCATATTTTAAACCATTCCTTAACAAAACAGTGATACGAATACGACAGATTGACGGACATATGTTAAGACAGACATTATTGACGATAAACAGATCACTAGTAAGTACAGCACAAGACAAGAACTATGTAAACTATCTATTATGTAACAACAAATTTTCAGTTTTCCCATTGAAGAAGGCAAAATACAGTTGCCGAAACGTCGGACAGTAGAAAAACACTGTTTTAATTAAGGATTAAAGACTGCAAGCCAAAATTCCTTCAATTATCAAGTTCCAGTCGATCCTTCACTAATATTAAAGATGGCGACAAGCACGTATCATAGTTTTTTCCACAATATTGACTTACGTTTTGGTCGAACAGTCACACTGCTCATGAAAAACTACGCTTCTAACAACAGAAAATTGGCACACATGGTTTCTCGAAAAGACTTCTTAATTAATTGTAGAAAGTCGGGACTATTCCCAGCCCATATCAGCAACACCTTCAGGTGCACATACGAGTTACTTGAGGAACAAAGCCCATACGCCAATACATTACACAAACAAACACAAAAGTTCCAGAAAGCTGTATTAAATATAGAGATTAAAAATACATTCCACAAAATCAAGCAACTAAGAAGTGAATTATTGTCCGGAAAACAACAAGTCATCCAAAGAACTGACCAAAACACGCACAACTCGTTCTTGTTTACCCAAGAAATCGCATATCACCGAATATTCAACCAGAAAGTATGCCAAACGTCCCGAAAACTTCGCAACCTACGGAAACAAGTCGGAATCAGAAACGCCCCGCAAACCCCGTCCAGTAATCCACAAGCCATCTTCAACGCAACTGAAATCAGTATACCGAATGATGTAAAGATGATTCTCAGCCTGAGTCCTAAATTTGCTTTGCCATACAAGTCGTTTACAGACACTCCCATGTACCACCTAATGGCTGAAACAGAGTCCATACTAAAGCTACATCCAGATAAAAGAGTACAAGATAGAACCCGCTGCATGATAACCAACGCCATCCACAACTACATCAATCGATGCATCTCCAGCAACAACAACGATCCAGATTCCAAAATCATCAACAAAGCCGGTACTACTACTGTAAAGTTTCTTAAGGAACATCCAGAAATTTGCGTACTACCAGCTGATAAAGGCAACCGTACTGTAATTATGAAGTTACAAGACTACGAAGCAAAAATGGAATCACTACTCTGTGATACCAACACATACAAACCGCTTAAAAGAGACCCCACATCCGTACACCAAACCACCAACAACAGAATTGTAAAACGTCTACAAGACCTCCAGCTGATCGACTACCGTACTGCCGCTACCCTCAAAACCACCACCGCCACCTGTCCACGCATCTACGGACAGCCTAAGGCACATAAACCCAACCTCCCACTCCGACCCGTTGTCCCTGGAATGACAAGCCCTAGTTACCACCTATCCAAGTACGTATGTTCCATACTACAATCAGCCATAGATGCCGAACACAACGTAAGAGACTCTAATAGTTTCTGTACGTACATCAACACGATAGAAATTCCCCCTGGTTTTGTAATGGTGTCTTTTGATGTGGTATCACTCTTCACTAACATTCCACGGGAACTAGTAAGACGTGATATCATAAACAACTGGGACAGAATCCAACCTAATACTTCGATATGTTTGGATCTGTTCTTAGAAGTAGTGGAATTCTGCATGTCATCTAGCTACTTCGTTTTTCGAAACAAGTACTACGAACAAATCTCTGGAGCTGCCATGGGGAATCCTTTATCCCCTGTATTAGCTGACTTGGTCATGGGAACACTCATCACGAATGTCATGCTTAAAATAGGAAAGTACATCAAAGTCCTGAAGAAATATGTAGATGACCTCTTCCTCATCATACAAGCTGACCGACTACATGAAATACTACAAGTTTTCAACTCATACCACAACAGTATACAGTTCACATACGAAGAAGAGTCTGATGGCAAGATCCCCTATCTCGACTTGACTATCCTCCGACAACCCGATAACACGATAAAAACTCAATGGTATATCAAACCAATTGCCTCCGGCCGGATGCTAAATTTCCACTCGATGCATCCCATGAACCAAAAGCTCAACGTAGTACACAACTTCATCCATCGTGTCTACTCATTGTCCACCAACCTGACCGACGTTGAAAAACAAGAAATAGTAAAAACAAACCTACTGATGAACGATTACCCCACAAGCCTAATCAACAGATGTCTAGCCCGAGCAAACAGCACCCAGCGAAATGATACCGTCACCTCTACGGAATACAGCAACATTGAAACCGTATACAGATCATTACCATACATCGCAACACTAACACCCAGAATCATCAAACTAATAAAAAAGAACTACCCCGACATATCCGTAACAGCAAGAAACAACAACACGATCAGTAACCTGTACACACGCATCAAAGATCCCTTGCCAATGAACCACCGACACAACGTAGTATACCGTCTGCAGTGCAAAGACTGCGATGGCACCTACACAGGAATGACGAGTAATCTCCTGAAAACAAGAATGTGTGGTCATCAAAGTGACCAAAACAAACTTGAGAGACTACTCACAACTGGACACTCATACGCAGATGAAACAGTGACCGCTCTCAGGGAGAAAACAGCCCTCATCGCTCATTGTATTGACTATGAACATAGATTTAATCTCACCAATCCAACAATAATAGACGAAACACACAAGAAAAGTACATTACCATTCTTAGAGATGATCTGGATACACAACGAAGAAACAAATGTAAACAAACGAACAGATACAGAAGGACTCAACACAAATTACACCGAAATTATAAATAAAATACATACACAGTCACAACACAACAATAGACATAGGCAAACTAACAGAACCCCACAGTAAACAGAACAGAGTGCACCTAGAACCAACAGTGATAGACCAAAATTAGTAAAATTTATTCAATGACACGTTAGTACAATAATTATGTTGTTATATTATATTCATATTTTAAACCATTCCTTAACAAAACAGTGATACGAATACGACAGATTGACGGACATATGTTAAGACAGACATTATTGACGATAAACAGATCACTAGTAAGTACAGCACAAGACAAGAACTATGTAAACTATCTATTATGTAACAACAAATTTTCAGTTTTCCCATTGAAGAAGGCAAAATACAGTTGCCGAAACGTCGGACAGTAGAAAAACACTGTTTTAATTAAGGATTAAAGACTGCAAGCCAAAATTCCTTCAATTATCAAGTTCCAGTCGATCCTTCACTAATATTTCCTAATATGTTTACCACATACTTGCTATAATCTCTTAATTCATCTCGTAGCACATCATACCGTCGGGATGCAATATCAGCGTAATGCTCATCTTGTACATCCCTTGCCAAGACTTCAATTTAATATAGCCTATTCTTCAGATCAGAAAGCGAACAATACGAAAAGGAGGAACATCATCTGCTATTTTAAGGGTATAAAGCATACCTTCTTCGTCGAATTCGGCTTCATTCTATTTTCGCTTTCGAGCTGGTAAGAGGTCCGCCGAACCTGCTCAGCTCCTCGCTACCTGTGCCACAGAGCTCTTGATCATCAAGTTGCTGCAAATCCAGCGTCCGGAAAATCGCTCAAGAGTTCTAAATTGGCTCGCGCTTCCAGAATTGGCAGGTCATGTCTTGAAGGACGTAGAGCCAGCAAAAGTATCAGGTATCAGGTATCAGAAGGCCGGCTCCAAAGGCACGTTCCCCGCCATTTGGGAGATTTGTGCCATCGCCATATTTGAGCCTATTTTATCATCTACCTGATGGGAGAGGAAAGGGAAGGGAAAGATAGGAGGAAATAGGAGTGGGGTCTCTTGAAGAGGGAAAATCGCATAAGCGAATTGAGAGCATGTAGCTCCATACCACAATGGGTTCGAACAGCGCCCTAAAAAGGGCACTGCAAATCGCATGAGCGTAAAGAGAGCCTATAGCTTATTACCACAGCGGGTTAAGAATAACAGAATGTCCTGAAGATTCAGGTTTCTGAAATCAGTTCCACTTAATAAGTGTTAACCAAGTAATTGGAATCGCTATTACGCGAAGATTGGATAGTTACATATCAGGTGATAAGAAGTTCCATAATCGGAATCACAACTATCACACACAAATGTATCAACAAACTGAATATTTGCCATGTGATAGTTGAGTCGGCAGTGACCAGTCAAGGTTGTTATCAAGAGACTACAATTCTGCTTTGACAGATTTGTTAAATACTTAGCCACCTTTGGGATGGCTCAGTAATGTACAATTTTGTTCAACGACATGACTCAAAATTATTCCAATATTGCTGGTGCTGAGTTGCCGCCCAAGAGTTTCTGAAGCTTCACCCAGCACTTCGAAATTGGAATAGCTGCCTGAGGGCCAATGAAGTCATGCGATGCTCCATTGCGAGCTAATTCATAAGCCAATTCATTCCCAGCAATGGAAGAATAGCAAGGACCCATATAAGTTTTACAGAGTTCACTAAATTCAGTTTCTCAAATTGAGTTCGAAGTGCGATAACAAGCTTAGACCTTGAGTTGGCCTAAGCAAGAGCTTTAAAAGCAGCCTGACTATCTGATATATTTCTTTACAAATAGCCAGACGTCAACTCGTCCCGCGAAGGGAGTTGTGAAGAACAAAGTGACAAACAATTGTGGAATTCACTCGAAGCAAGGACAATTGTGTCCCAATTCACCGGAAGTGGAAACATTCAAATCACTAGGATTGCCAATGGACGGAGAGAATTCATAGAATTTGGTCACAACCAATTCCCAGTTTGTGGAGTATATGTTCATATAGAGATGTAGCGATGATCAGATAATGATTCATCATCTGATACATGCCAAATCGTCAACTCGTGACTGATTCTGTTCAAGCAGAGCATTATGTCTAACACTTCTTCTCTAGCAGATACCATGAAGGTTGGGCGATTGGCAGGTCATGTCTTGAAGGACGTAGAGCCAGCAAAAGTAAGTGAAGGTTCCAGAATTGGCCCTGCAGGAATCGATGCGCCAACGCAAGATTTGTACGAGATAACTGAAGAAAATCAGCCAAAGCTGCTCGTAGTAGCGCCCATAGTCATCGCCACCGTAAACCTCATCGGACGAGGAGGATTCCAACATGTGCGCCGTCAAAATGTGTGCCCGTGTTACTCGAATCTCACCGTTCAATCGGTCCTTTTCAGGGCCAACAAATGGGTACTAAAGAGTTAATTGGGTAATATTTCCTAGTGTGTATACCTGTAGTATTCAGATATTAAGCAATTACATTACACTAAGCTACTCCCAATCTGAAGTAGGCCATGAAATAAGACCTGACATTAGACTGATTAAGAACCATAACTCAATAAACGCTTAAACTGATAACACGTATTTTACTAAAATACCACACACTTGCTATAATCTCTTAATTCTTCTCGTAGCATCATACAATATCGGATTTATTATGAATAATTGACAATTGCCAAGAGGGGCCTTCCTTAGCCGAGTGGTTAGAGCCCGAGGCTACAAAGCAAAGCCATGCTGAAGGTGTCTGAGTTCGATTCCCGGTCGGTCCAGGATCTTTTCGTAATTGTGGAAGTGCTCATTGAACACTTAGCGGAGAAGCAGGCTCTGTCCCAGTGAGGACGTTACGCCAAGAAGAAGAAGAATTGATAATATGGCAAATTAAAATTTACGGTGGCGATGACGATATCGATGACTGGGGCACTTCTCCGAACGGAGAGCTCCTTACTGTTCTTAAATTCACAAACCGTTACATTCTGAATTATAACTAAAGGAATTTTGCAACTATGACAATTGACTTAAATTCAAATGCAGCAAATCACATGGCGTAGTTAACGACATGCGGTCGTGTCTTGTACACAACCCCCACTGATTTTTTGAAGTATTTGACACCCGAAACTATTGAAAAGCTTCCAAACCAAATGACAGATCTCCCTTAAAACCATAACGTAATTGGATACTCACAATCACAGCACCTATCATCTATCATCAAACATCCTATCATCTGCAAAAAGCTACCACACTGTTGTTAGAGTCTGACCCAGGATTGATCACAACTTCGTCCATAGTAGTCCTACGTCAACCCCGCGGTAATGTACCAGACATTACCCACCCCAATTTTTTTACTCTTGCATAAGTAAAGATTGCGTCAGCTAGATTTTGTTCGATGATTCCTGTACCAGAAGATAGGGTCTCTGCAGAACATCTTTCATGTTCAAAAGTTCTTGTCCGAATCCGTACATAAAACTGACCCATGGAAATAAGCTTCCATGGTTAAATTTAAAGTTTCATGAGGTGTTTCTCGACCATGTTCAAACGTATGATCTTCAGTAAGAACTTTTTGAAGTCTTGCGACTGTAGGGGTATTGCTTCTGTTTTCTCATGTTTGAGCCCATGATCTTCTTTTTGATTTTCTTATTTCTTTATTATATTCAGTTGGAGCATTCTTATACAGCCCAATCTGAACTTTGTTTCGCCTTGTCGAAAAGCTTACGTTACTTTACCAGCTTAGAGTTCCACCACGGTACGTCTCTAGTAGAAGAGGAATGCTTGATAGAACAATTATTTTGGAAAGAATGGATAAGGTTCTCATTTACCTTTTGAGAAATCAATTCATATTGTTGCCAGTTGTTTTCCGAAAAGCTATACATGGATAACCAACCCCGCTCCATTCAAACATCATATGATGATCAGACAACAATGTTTCATTTGACGCATGCCAGTTTGCAATAAATTGCAGCATTGCAAATCAGTGTCAAATCTAAAACTTCCTGTCTGATGGCATTTGGAAAAGTAGCTTCACTTCCCTAATTACATATTGTATATATGTTACTAGCACATCGATAATCCAAAAGAATTATATTTTCGAAACATACCAACATATGAATTACTTCATCCAAATAAAGAGGAAATAAACATGTTAAACCAACATCAATATCAACATTGCTATCTTTCCGCAAAATTATCAATTGGCGTTAACAAACATACATAATTGCAAATCTGAGACAGTGAATATAGACAATCAAGCTATAATTTCATCGCTATATTTTCTTGAATTGCGTACATTTAGTCAGTTTCGCCGGGATCGCGAAGCACCCGGAATTTCTACTTCTCGTTCTAAACTTCAACCTTATCAGTCAGCTACGGTGCACTTGGGGAGTGGAGGAAATTCCCAACCCGAAAGATACTTAATCGACGGAATTTGAACTCACGACCTTCCGCCTGGCCTTGCTGAATTGCTGCGCATTTGGGCTCCCATGTTAACATTTAAAATTGTTTACACAGGGCTGATATTGGCTTGAACATAGGAACTTTAAGGACTTCATGACTGAAATAGGATGTGGGGACGGTAGAATGAAAACCGCGACGGATACTTGGAAATAAAACTCTTTATTTTCTCGAACGTGTTTACACGGTTGCGTCTTGTATTTAACTGTCTTATTCTACATAGGGTTGTTCGCAAATTCTGATTGCGCATAGGGTGGCTCCAAAGGGTACCACCACATACGCCCCCCCAGTTACACCATAAATCGAACACGGTGTCCTGCAGGAGTAATTACTGTGTGATGATCATCTTGGGGGTAACTTGATAAATTCTGATCACAAATGAAAGCAGGCTTTACTCGATCAATGGAGACTATTTGATTCTTTCCGAGCACATTGATTTCGAAATATTTATCGCTTCGTTTCACCACTTCGTAGGGTCCCTCGTATGGTGGTTGTAGTGGTCGCCTAACAGCATCAATTCTGACGAACACGTGACTGCAATCTTTCAATCTCGGATTCATGAAAACTCGCAACTTGGAGTGACGTGTGCCTTCTGAAGCCTTCAAACCCGAAAACATCTGATGTAATGCTTTTGCAAATTCCGTGCGGTCAACATTCGGGGCAGCTGAATCGTTGACCAAACACGAGGTCCGCTGCCGAGCATTTAGAATCTTCACGAAATGCAGACCTTAATCCAAGCAGCACTAAAGGGAGCCGATCGTGCCAATTCTTCGGATTGGTACACATCAATGCAGCTTTCATGGTCCGGTGAAAACGCTCCACCATTCCGTTTGACTGTGGATGGTAAGCGGTGGTGTGAATGTGATGTACTCCGAGAAGGTGCGTTAGCTCCTGGAAAATTTCCGACTCAAACTGACGGCCTTGGTCAGTAGTGATTGTTTCGGGTGTGCCATATCGAGAAATCCATTCGGTGTATATGGTCATTGCTACCGTTGGCGCAGTTATGTCCTGGAGCGGTATTGCCTCTGGCCAGCGAGAAAATCGGTCGACCATTGTTAGCAGATACCGATACCCTTTCGATGGCGGTAGAGGCCCCACCAAATCAATATGAACATGCCGAAATCTAGCCTTTGGCTTTTCGAAACTTGAAAGCGGTGCGACGGTATGTCGAAATATTTTCGACCTTTGGCATTGCTGACACATTCTGACGAACTTCGCAATATCTTTGTTCATCGATGGCCAAACAAATCGATCAGCGATGAGTTTCCTAGTGGTTCTTATTCCAGGGTGCGCTAGACCATGTAGCTGACTCATTACTGGCACACGATGTTTTTCTGGAAGATAAGGTCGAATGCAATTATTGTTGGACACATCACAATATATCGGTGAAGACAAAGACGGAAACCGACGCTGCTGGAGGTTAAGGGACGTTTTGTTGGATTTCAACAAATCCTGCAACTGATTATCAGCTGCTTGATCATTTGCAATCGAATTGAAGTCAAATTTTGCGACGATTGCATTGACTCTTGACATGGCATCAGCAACGATGTTGTCCTTACTACTGATATGGCGTATATCTGTGGTAAATTCTGCCACATACTGCAAGTATCTCTCTTCGTGAGGGAGACGGCTGCTTGGATCTGTTGTCATAGCATACGTCAGAGGAAAATGATCGGTGAAAATCGTAAACTGGCGTCCCTCTACCAGGTGTCTAAAATACTTAACCGCGAGTTTTGTTGCCGTAAGTTCCCGACCAAAAGTGGAATACTTCTGTTGACTTGGGGAAAACTTTTCGGAAAAGAACCCTAACGGTTTCCAGATTCCATTTTCAAGTTGCTGCAGAACCGCTCCTGCCGCAAAGTTGGAGGCATCCACCATGAGGCCGAGGGGCTTTGATGCACTTGGATAGTGCAGCAACGTGGCATCTGCCAACGATCTCTTACAGTCTTCGAAACAGCGTGCAGCGTGGTTATCCCAGGGAATTGGTCTGGAATCGTTCTTTCGATTATCGGGAATTAGCTTCCTTAGTTCTTGTTGAATTTCAACAGCATGCGGAACGAAACGTTTATAGACGTTTAATAAAGCAAGGAAACGTCGCAAATCTTTCACGGTTTTTGGAGGTTGGTATTCCAACACCGCTTGAACTCGAGCAGGAAGCGGTCGAACTCCTTCCTTGCCTACAACGTAACCGAGGAATTCAACTTCGGCAAGGAAAAATTTGCATTTCTCGGCGTTTATAGTCAGGCCATTTTCCTTCAGACGATCTAGGACAATTTTTACGTGCTCTTTGTGCTCAGTTTCGTTTGAAGAAGCGATGCAGATATCGTCAATAAAGACAATGACAAAATCAAGATCGGCGAACAACTTATTCATGAACCTTTGGAACGTTTGGCTTGCGTTGCAGAGGCCGAAGGGCATACGGGTAAATTCGAATAATCCAAAAGGTGTAATAACGGCAGTTTTTGGTATATCAGCCGATTCCACTGGGATATTATAGTAGGCCCGTACAAGATCTAAGGTGGTGAATATGCTCTTACCTTCGAAACGATTAAGAAGATCGTGCACGTGAGGAACGGGGTACCGGTCTGGAACTGTTACTTTGTTCAGACGCCGGTAGTCGCCAACAAACCTCCATTCGCCATTTTTTTTAGGAACGCAGTGTAATGCGCTCGCCCAGCTGCTGCTCGATGGCCTGCAAATTCCTATATCGCACATAATCTTGAATTCTTCTTTCGCTGCTTTCAATTTTTCCGGGTGCATTCGGCGAGCCTTACATGCCACTGGTGGTCCGTGCGTGACGATGTGATGAGTGACATCGTGCAAAATTTCTCGATGCGCTAATTGTGGAACGAGAATTTCACGATAAGCAGATAGTATTCCATGGAAAGGATGATCAGCGTTGATTATTGTTATGCCATGTATGGTAGTAGTTTTCAAACATCCAGTACTTCGATGACGGGTGATACCATCGATCAGCTGACGACGGCCGAGGTCCACGAGCAATCCAAAATGCGCCAACATATCTGCGCCGATGATCGCGCTGCTAACATCTGCTACTAAAAATCGCCAGGTAAAACGTCGTCGTAAGCCAAGATTCACAGAGAGGAATTTGTTGCCGAAGGTGTTGATTTTCGTGCCGTTTGCGGCGTGCAGCGAAAACGGTGTAGCACCTCTGCGTTTATCGGCTTTTGTGGCAGGTATTATAGATACGTCCGAACCAGTGTCCACGAGAAACTTGTGCCGAGTCGTACTATCGAGTATAGTCAAACGGCGGCTTTCAAATCCGTCACCCACCTGCGCCGACTCTAGGGGGTGAAAACTTAGTTTTTTGTATGACTGTATGAGCAAGGTTCACGACAATGCTCTGCTCTTACACCGTATTTACGATGATACCAACAAATTGAGTCATTTGCTGTTCGGGATCTGGAGAGGGATCGGCTGCGAGGTTTGTTTGGTCCACTCTTCAATCGACGTACTTCAGCCGTCAGCACTTCTATTTCTTCCCTTAAAGAGGCCAGCTCAGCTGGTTGTGGGCTCGTAGAAAATGTTGTTGCAACGGCATTTGCGGCTACTTGATCCCTTGACGGCACAGTGACGGCGGAAACGTTGCTGTTGGAGCAGTCAATCATTTTGTCAGCCATTTCAGCTAGTTTTGGCAAAGTGCCGTCGCTGATGGCCAATACTGTTCTCACGTTAGCTGGCATTCGCTGCAGGAAGAGCATTTTCATGAGGTTATCATCAACATTCAATCCGGTTGCGACTTCATTCATCCGAGCAAGCAAGTGAGTTGGACGAAAATCACCTAAATCACAAGAGCTTAGAAGCTGCTCTAGCCGCGCTTGTGGAGACAAAGCGAAACGTGCAATCAATCGGTCCTTGACCGCCTTGTATTTATCGGCCGCCGGCGGATTAGAGACGAGATCCGACACATGGCAAATTACGCTTTGGTCGATTTTGGCGATTATATGCCAGAACTTGGTTTCGTCCTTGGTAATCTGCGCCAGGTTGAATTGGGCTTCAGCCTGGGCAAACCACATATTTGGATCGTTTTTCCAAAAGTCAGGTAACTTGACGGTAACAGCAGCAGTTGCAGTAGCAGTCGCCGCTGCGTCTTCCAATTCATCAGGCATGTTTGGGGTTATGTAAAGCCTTTCGATTATTCTGCTGAATTTTCGGAATTGGCTTGAAAGCAGGCCGCGAACTGTTTGATCTCCACGTACTACGGAACTACGCGCGTCCGGGGTCACCAATTGTGGGGACGGTCGAATGAAAACCGCGACGGATACTTGGAAATAAAACTCTTTATTTCCTCGAACGTGTTTACACGGTTGCGTCTTGTATTTAACTGTCTTATTCTACATAGGGTTGTTCGCAAATTCTGATTGCGCATAGGGTGGCTCCAAAGGGTACCACCACAAGGAGATCATAAAAAGGCCATATTAAAATTTCTTCCAGGATTTTCATTGAGGGCGTCTTTAAGTATTCAACCAACAATTTTTTTAAAGAATTCTCCAGGAATTCCTGTCGTTCAGTATTTCAACCAGAAATTTCTTCAATAACATTCTCAGGAATGCCTCTGATAATTCCTTAGAAAAAATTTGAGAAAAGTTTCAAGGAAGTCCTCAAAGATTTTTTCGTAACCATGGCTTCGGCTTTCGGCTTCGTGACCACGTCTCTCATACATCCAAAGAAGATCTAGATTGCGGAATGAGTATATCATGTTCTTTGGGGGGTAATTGAATGCAGTTCGCCTCAGAGTGTCGAGGTCTCTCAAGGGGGTCTCCAGCTTGTAGGTTGAAGCGCCCATTTAGCAAATGGGAGTCGTGGGTTAGATCCCCAGGTCCAGAACACTTGATTTTTTTTTTTGTTTAGAGAGACTTTACCCAGAAGAGGCATTTCAACTTCAATTTCAATGTTCGGTGTGTACATATAAACATCAAAGCATTTGGAACATTACAAAATGAATTGGTTTAGTTTGAGTTTGCCGAAAAGTTATGGTGATTTACAGAAACCAAGAGCGTTAAAGGGTTAAATATGATATGGTTTAATTATCGTCAAATTATCAAAATTTTCATCGATTATCAGCTTAACGATCTATTAAATACTTTAGTAAGTAATGTGTACTTACTAATCTCATTGATGAAATTGGTCACTAGATGAGCGTATTCCTCGCATTCGCTTTCCTTCTCGGCTCGCATCACCTCGGTGATAATGTAGAGCACCGACAGAATTATTCTCAGATCGTAAGAGTCCGCCAACGAAACGGCCACCTTGCGAATGGCAATGCTAGCAGTTGATGAGTTGCTAAAACGACAATAAGTAAAATATTAGAAGACCCTTCAGACAATTTAATGAGCAAGGTTCTCACTCGATTTCCAGATTAAGTAGCTCGACAAATGCTCCGAAAACGCCGGCATCGTACAGCAGCATGATGTTTTTGCGCGCTATGGTTTGCTGTTCCTGGTCGCATTGTACCTCGGCCCAGCACCCCTGCGCCAAATACAGAATACAGCGGGCAGCCTTCATCCGGAGGCTCTTCTTGGACATGTCCAACTGGTCCAGCAGTTTGAGTATGATGCCACGCTGCTCCGTCTCCGATAATTTCTGCCAGCTGGGTGGCAGTTTGTAGTATTCCATTTGATCTTCGAATGCCTGCAAGATTTTGACGGTGTAGTGGGGCAGTGACGGACATCTCACTATTTTTTTTATTATATATGAATTGCTATTTTTAAAGCTTTTCGTTTAAGCGTAACTTACCCGGACATTGTACTGGAACTCGACCTGCTCGGTGTAGCTGTACAGTTCCGCAATCTCGTTCGCATGCGAGTCGGCGTCCGCGTAAACGAAATCTAAATCGGGAAACTCTAAACCACTGCTTCCCTGCAAAATAGCGGTTCATTCGTTCAAACGGTTAAAAGAGGGACGATTCAATGGCACAATGGAAGAAACAAGACACGTACGTATATAACAAGCGGTCAGAACTGAGAAAGTCTCAGGACACGAATGGCACTTGGAAAATGATAATACTTTACAGAACGTCTTCTAGACTAGCGGTTGGTTTAAACTAAACTATCGAAACATACTTAATATGTAGGTTAAGGTGGCCCATTTTTATTTGAAAATATATGGTTGTAAAAATCTTAAGTTACACTCCCAAAATTTGTTCATTTGGACCCTAAGAAGCTAGTGTGCAAATTTGAGGTAAATAACTCTCCCTTAGATTTGATGGATTTCGCTCAAAGTATCACATTAGTTTCTTAGGATCCAAATGAACATATTTTGGGGGTTTAACGGGACATTTTTGCGGATTGATAATTATGGGCCACCCTAATGTAGGTATAGAAAAGTGATGGAACAAAAGGCTTCGTTTTTTTTTTGCAATATTCTAGCTGGCAGATTTTGTGGTAGTGGACAGATGGTGAATGAGTAACAAAATAAACTATTGTTCAACAATATTGTAGTAGAAGATGTTAGTTAGTAATGTAGTAGTGGTAGTAGAAGAAGAAGAAGAGGTACTCATCGCTTTTGTTTAGTGTCTCGGTTTTGCGGTTTTAGGTCAACTGTTACTCAATTCGATTATCTTAGGTAGTAGTTTGCTTGCGCTTATACATAGTTTTTTGTCTGATATTGCAACTCAAAATGAGGAAGATTGCGGAAGTGCGACAGTTTCGGCGGCGGCGGCGGAAGGGATGCTGCTGCGCCGTTTTCGCGCGGTTTGATTGGCTTAGTTTTGGATGGTTGATATCAGGTCACTTACATCAAACTATAGTAAAACAACGGTAGCACAGTATTATTATCGTAAACTTAAAAGCGAAAATAGGCTGGAAACACGGCTCAACTATGTTTCTTAGAGCTTAGAACCCACCACCATCCTCCCATCACAGAAAAAGCCTCCCACGAGTGTTACATGAACAGGGCTGGTAGCTTAAAACACTAGGAACTTTATGTCGTTTTCGTTTTAGGAACTGGGTCGGTGATCAACACATAACAAACAAACGTTAAGCAAATTGTAGTTCGGTCGAACCTGAATCGGGTTGGGGTTGAAACTGTGATTCAGAACGGGTTGCGCCAGTTCCAACCTAGGTTCAAAAACGAATTCGACATTAGATACATAGACCAAGAAAACAATAATACACCTAATACGAATCAGGTGAAAAAAGTTCAATGTCTCATAGAATTTGACCAGACATTTCACTAAGAATTTATCTAAGACTTTCTTTGGGGAATTCTTCGCACCATTACGACAAGTATTACCTACTTTGCTCGTATTACTGTACACTTCCGTGCAAAAGTTTGGGTTCACCCCTTTTAAAACATACAAACGTGTTTTGTCCACATCTCTGTGATTACACGTCCAATTTGAGATTTTTCCGACAAAATTTCGCATGTATTCTTCAAAGAATATAAAATTATTATTCTAATGACGCACTAATTTAAAACATTTGATCGATCCAATGTGGAGGAAATCAGCCCTTTTTTTAGTGTATTTTTTTGAAAAATGTCACAACTTTAAGTAAAAATTCAGTACCGTCGATGGGGGTGACAATGGGTCTAGGGGGTGAGATTGGGTCAAAACGGAAATTTATGATTTATGAAATATTTCAGCCAATAACGCTGATATTACTTAAAATAATAATTCATATGCTAGGGAACATATAATTACACGTAATTCATCACAATATACATTTTTAGAAATAGTAGTTTTTGTTTACTATATTGATAAACTTGTATGTTGAAACTAGATAAAATTTACAACATTAAATTTCTCCTATGCAAAGTATCACGCATGTACTTTAACCTCTATCGTTATATTAGTAGAAGGTTGAAAGTCTTTTCATTACACTTCATACGTATTTTCTGGAATCTATTTAATTTTTCCCAAAAAATTTCATTTTTTTCTGCACGGTGTCTAAAACATCAAAAATGGGGGTGAGATTGGGTCAAGCAAGAACGATAGTAAATGAAATTGCAAGTCCACTTTTTTAACGACTTACGGTGCCGGGTGTTCTCTTTTTTCATTAAGATGTGTTTATTCTTTCTAAATACAGCATCTCTGAAACATAAACCAAGTTTACTTGAGTATTCCATACAAAAATAACAATGCAATGTATTTTTTTCAAAATCCAGCAACTGCGTTTTGTGCGCAGCAACATCGTGAAATTTTATCAAATGGATTTTTTTTTGAATTTAATAATTTATCAGTGTTTTCATATTATAGAAACATCTCTCGGAAGTACAAATGAGTTGGATCGCTGAAATACCGAGATTATGACGTCAACATCTGCCTGAAATGTATTGATCTTGAAATGTCGCACCGAAATTTAACTGTTTGCGAAGGTTCAAAATAATCACTGTTTCGGTAGGGGAAACTGAATGGACTTTATGGCAATGGGGATGAGACTTTGAGGATAATTTGAGGGAAAACACACGAAAATTTACGTAAACTTGACGATAATTGATGGGTTCACATATTTTTCCTCATAGCTCTTCAATTTTTCGGTATAATCGTTCTTTAAAGTGGGTTTATCATACTTGTGAATCATCTTAGATATCTTTCCGTCTTGTTTGCATCGTAATTCATCAATATTTTTCACATGTGAATGGTTTTGCAATCATATTCTCAAAAACAAGTTATTTTAATTACAGTGACCCAATGTCACCCCCTCTATGGGGTGAGATTGGGTCATTTTTCATTCACTCGTGGTACCGCTGTCAATAAATATTTTTCTTTAATTTTTTAACAGTTGTTAATGCACCATCAAAGTACATACACACCAAGTTTGAAGTTTATTGGAGTTAAATTGCGATAGTTATTCAATAAATATATCGTACATATCCATTTTTGACCCATTGTCACCCCCAACGACGGTATACGAAATTTAGGAAAACATTTTTTTTTTCGTTAAAATACCTACGACGTGAGATTAACTTAGTCTTCCGAATGCGCCTTAGAGAGTTTCTATTCGACGTGTAATCACAGAGGGGCGAACCTTAGCTTTTGCACGGGAGTGTACGTATCCTTCCATGATTTTCTTCAGTAATTTCATTACAAATCAATTCAGGGTGTCTACTCGTTTATCAAAATGAAATTCCCTGATATTTCCAGGTTTTTTCCAGGTTCTATAATAATTCCAAGTGCAAGAAATACTCTTATTCTATATGGCTTAAACAAACTAATGACAAATTTTAAAGTGTTTATAATTTAATAGCTATTTACTCTACTCTTTACATTTTTTAAAGCAATCTGGAGCTATTACAATATCCAATATTCTAATAATAAGGTGCTAAATATATCTAAGCTTCAATATTATTCAGTTGAATTGTATTTGATCATGATGATGTTTTCTATTTCGTTTGTAAATTCTCTGTTCATCATTGTTGAACTGCGTTCTCGTGCAAAAAGAGGATTATTCATTAAATTCCATCGGTTATTTAAACACCTGATATGCAAAATTAATTCTTTTTTTATTAGTGACAATATTTTAACATAAAAATTCCGTTTACCGATGTTTCTAGAGTTCTTAATTGAATAATTGTTACGAAATTTTACATCAATAATTGTGTAATACCAGATTGTTTTTGCAAAATTGGGTTTTTTATATATCAAAAATTTTCCAATAATTTTAAAAATGGGGGTAATCAGTAGCAAAGAGTTTGATTCCTCATGGAATCAGATCAGACATTATTTTGAGAATATTTCTAAAATTATTTCCAATTTTTCGTGACATTACGACAAATAATATGCAATTTCAATGATTTTCTCAAGCAATTTCATCAGAAATTATTTTAGGTATTCGCCCAAAGATTCAGATATAACGTCAAAGATTTCTTTAGGTTAGATAGATGGACAGTATTCCTCCAAGATTTTTTTTATATTTAAAAATACAATCTGGGTTTTTCCAAAGAATACCACAAAAATTACCTCATAGGCTAAGAGATTCTATCAGGAATTTCTTCATATATTATTTCAGATATTCTTCAATAAAGCTCTTAGTCTCCCAAGATTTTAACCGGCGATTCTCCCATCGGTTTTTCTTGAACATCCTCCAAGACTCCCGTTTAAAAACTGTTGGAATATTCAATCAGAAACTTTTCCAGATGCCAATAGGAATTTCTCAGGATTTCTTACAAAAATGTTCTTCAGAATTTCTTTAAGATTTTAGCTAGGATTTTTGTTAACGTCACCTTCAGGAATTACTTCAGAGGTTGCTCGTAAGATTTCTTTGGGAATTCCTCCAGTAATTCTAACAGATTCCTCAAGGAAGTTTTCAAAAAAAATTCAAGCATTCATCCAGGAGATTTTCCACAATGAATGAATGAATTTTTCCACAAAACTATGGAATTGAAAATTGAAAAAACTGTGGATTTTTTGAAGTAATTCTTTACAGTAACCGTGAATGAAATAGCATAGCAATTCTTGTCGGGTTCCTTGAAAAAAAAATCCTTAAACGAATTTTATCAAAAACTCTGAAGTTGACCTTGGCGGGTTTTCTTGGAAGAAAATATGTGGAAATCTTTGGAAGATCTTTTAGAACAACAGCTAGAGAAAACTAGAACGAGTGAAATATGAAGTCCTAAGCTAGTAATTGAAAAATTGTTCAATTAACCCATGAGAAAATTACTGGAGGTAGTAATGTTGAAGTGCTCAAGTGAAAAATACTGGAAGTAATAGTGCTGAAGCAAATTCTGGAGAAATACTTTAAGCATCCTTTGAAAAATTGCTAGAATAATTGATAGAGGAATCTCTTGAAGAATTTCTGGAGAGAACCCTGTACTAGTACCTGAAAGTATTCCAGATGAAATCTCTGAAAAAATCACTAGGATAATTGATGAAGATTTTCTCGAGAAATATGAGATGAAATTTTGCACTTCAAGCAAAATAAGGAAGAAAGGGACTTTAGAGACCCTTTCGAATGAAATAAAGACTGCAGAGACCTTTCATCACAAATAAAGACTTGCATTAATATAGAGACCAAGTTTCCAAAAACAAACCTGCTACCAATCCTACAAATGAGAATCCTTTACTGATGAAATATAGAGATATTAAAAAAAATAAATCATGTTTTGGTAAGTCGATAAAATTTCATAATCAAAAAGATCCTCACTGAACAGTTGAAATAGTGGTTTGAAAGCGGCGCAGCCGAATTTTTTTCAATTTCAGATAACTTTCCAGCAAATAGTAGTTAGCTCTGAGTTTTGATGCCAAAATTCTTTGTCACGAACATATTTTATCATAAATTACAGACTCAAAATAATTTCCCTGATTGTGATCGCAATTCCTTGAAAATTCCAGGTTGAATAAAATTCCCTGATAATTCCAAGTTTTCCAGGTTTTCCAGGTAGTAGACACCCTGTAATTCAAGTTTTTGGCCAAATTTCCTTCAGATATCACAGCAGATTCCTTTAGCAGTTCATTCTGTCTTTTTTTTTTCGAATTTTTTAAGAATTTATTAGTAAGAATTTTGTTTTGAATACCTTCAAGGATTTGTTTAACCATAGAAATTACCTCACAAATTCCATCAATTATTCCTCTAGAAATTTCCTCCGATTTTTTTTATATTTGTGCCTCCAGGAATTTCTGAGGATTTTCTACTGCTTTGTCGAATAGGAATTATTCAACATTTCAACCAGGAAAACATACCTTCAGCGGCTACTCCAGTGATTATATAAGTAAAAAAATGCAATAATTTTTTCAGGGATGTCTCCGGGAAAATGTCAAAGCATTTTTTCAGAAACTATTGGAGAAATTTTTGAAAACATGTGGAGGGTCAGAAAATTGTAAATCAACCTCTGATGAAACTTGTGTAGGTAAGTAGAAAGCTAAGTTTTGATGAACTCCTATAAGGATCTCTGAAAAAAAAGTCCTGAATTCTTAATTAAGATTAAGATAAATTGCTCGCATCGAAACCTGACAACGAGAAAGGAAAATTGTATTTCAACATCACACTAGGACTTTTAAATTAATCAACTTTTAAAGCTTTGTCTTCAAATCGAAACCAACTATGTAATACTAATGTGATTTATAGTTAGCCCAGGGGAGCCACTCACTATGACGCTCTCCCATACGGAGATGAACCAGCCATAAGGCTGAAAATCTCCTTAATAAATATAATAATAATAATAATAAATTGCTAAGCTACTTAAAAAAAATCAATCGAATCTCCGGAAAATATTCCGCAAAATTTCCTGAATGAACTCTTTGAAAAACATCTGACATTTGAGAAATAGCTAGAAATGTTTGGTAGAAAAGCCATCCAACAATGTCTGGAAGAATAACTGTAAAAATCTGCGTAAGGACACATGCACTTTTTTTTAAAATCCCTATGACAGCATCCATCTATTACGTAACGCTAAAATTTGAAATTGTTGACCATACAATAATCTACTTTTGATTCCTGTATGAATCATTGGAAGATCTCATAGAATTACAAATGAAAAAATGGGTCGAAGAATTAGTGGAAAGTTTTCCGAGTAATCTCTATGGAAATTTTTCGTGTTAGTAGCGTTAGAGTACTCAAGTATTTCCTGGAACGAATTCAGGAGAAATATCTTCAAGCATCCTTTGAAAAATCACAGGAAGATTTTTGGGAAAATTTATGGATGAATCTCTACTAGATTCTCCAGGGGGGAGCCCATGAAATTATACCAGAATTTTTTTTAGAGAAATCTCAAGATGACTTTCTTAAACTTTTTTGGTTTCAGTAGCATTAGTTTGCGATACATTTGTCTTCAGTTCAAACAAAAAGTGTGTCTTTATCATTGTCTCTAAGATTTCGACAATGAAACTCTTAGTGAAAGATCCATCATGAGGAAGTCTCAAAGGATTTCCTAGATAAATTGCTAAGATAATTGAAAAAAATAATCAATCGAATCTAGAGATAATATCCTACAAGATTTGCTGAAGGAATTTCTTGGAAAAGGAACGGAAGGAGTCCCTCAAGATAGTGGTGTAGGGATGATCGAATGAAAATATTTCATAGGATTCATCATCATCGATCATGTGTGTCATTTTTTATGTCCTTGTGCGGGATGATTTGCAACACTCAATGCTAATTAACCCTTTTTATCCCACGACTTTGATCGACTATTTCTTTACAAAAAAAAAACGTTTTTTTTAAACAAAAAAAAGGCTTGAACAAACAATGTCGCAAATTGTTTTTCGAAATCAGTTGAAATTTTATTAGTTGTATTTATTGAAACACTTAGTTGACTTTTGGATTAATATGATGAATGCTAGTAAATATTGCATACTTGCATACTTCAATGGAAAGAAAGAGTAGAGTATTTCCCAAGGAAGTTGAAAAAATCACGTAGGTATGGACAATACTCGATTATTGCACCAAAAACCTTTTTTATAAGCCCATAAATATAAAAAAGAGAAGAAACATTCAAAGCATTCGAACCAGCACAAAAACATTTTGATTACCTTTTTGGAGTTTCAATTGGTGTATTTTTCTATGAAAAAATAAGTCGTTAAAACATCAAGGACTTATATGGTAATTAAACAACATGTTTAACGGATGTTTGTAGTTGAATGATGTTTTTTTACATTTTCATTATTAAACGACCTATCATAATAGGGGCCTTCCTTAGCTGAGTGGCTAGAGTCAGCGGCTACAAAGCAATGCCATGTTGAAGGTGTCTGGGATCGATTCCCTGTCGGTCCAGGATCTTTTAGTAATGGAAATTTCCTTGACTTCCCTGGGCATAGAGTATCATCGTACCTGCCGCACGATACACAAATGCGAAAATGGCAACTTTAGCCAAGAAAGCTCTCAGTTAATAACTGTGGAAGTGCTTATGGAACATTAAGCCGAGAAGCAGACTCTGTCCCAGTGAGGACAGAAGAATCCTCGAGGAATCTGATAAATTCCATGCATAGATAGGTGTGATAGTTGTGTAATTGTCTCTGAAGGTATCTGTGAAGCCTCTAGAATTTCAAACTGTAAGCAGAATAAGGAAAATCAGACATTTTAGCGACTCGCTACCAGCCCTGTATAAACAATCACCGCCCATAACCACCCATTTCGCTGCAAGCTAGCATTCACCACTAATCCATCCACCATCCAAACTGCATTCGGAGCGAACAAAGTGCTGAGCTCCAACAATCGATTTTCCTCAAAGAACGCATCAGCTTGAATTGGGGATGGATTTTGAGGGGCTGTCTCCTCCCAATTGCAAAAACTGTTCAGCCGTGTTTCCGTTGTCCGCCGAAAAGCATACTCACATCCAGCATGTCGTTCTCGAAAAAGTTGTTAATCGTCAGCATGTCTCCGGAGGTTTCCATTGCTGCGGCTTTGGTCCCGTTCGGGGACGGATTTCACGGTCTAAAATCGATTTTTCAGTTTGGGGGAATTTGGTTTGCACACACAAGCGACGACGTCCATCGAAAAATTTTCGCGTTTGTTGTCACTTGTCGCTCTCCTTTTGTGGTGAGAGTTCGCGATCCCTTCCGAAACGTCTGTCTGCCGCACGGAGGGAAAACTTTTATGAAAAGTGCAAATGAAAAAGGGTAGACTAGAGTGCCTGTAAACAAGAGTGACGTCATGTTCCAGTTTTGACAGGTCTCCTGCTCGATTGGAACGCGGATTTGTATGGAAATGACAGTTCGCAGCTGTTCCAATTTTGACATTGACGCCACTCTTATCTAGATCCACTCTGGGGTAGACGATCTTGAGTGGGCACACCCTGATAAAAGTCCACACGGAGACGGAATTCAACTCAATTTTGGGTTGTTTCAACGCAATTCCGTAGTTGAGCCCAATAACTCAATTTTGACTAAATTTCCAAGGTCCCCACTAGGTTGTTTGGCTTTAATTCCATTAGAAAAATATACACAATTTTGGGTTGATTTAACGCAAAATTGAGTTCTTTCGACCCAAACATAAGAAAAGTTGCATTTACCCCTGGTAATACTGCTAATCGTGATGAACGTATTCCGTAGTTTGTTTTGGTTTACTCGTCGAATTGGAGCAGTATGAAATCGAAATAATTGGTGGTGAAGATTATCCGAAGATCCTAGAGACGGCTGGATATATATCCGTGAATATTTACCTGGATGAACCTGGGTTTACTACCCAGTGGTTAAACGTTGCCTTCGAAGATCTTCAATGGATATCGGATTCTAGTACTCCCTCGAGTGTTGGTGGAAATGTTGAATGGTGCAGTGATGAATGGCGAATTGTTCATAGATGGAATGAATGTAGTGTTAGCAATAGTTGTTGATCCTAGCTTCGGCTGGACATAATACTAATGTGTACCCACCTATGGGACCATTAATCGGTACCGAATCCAGCAAGAAGCTCTAAAGTGCTTTTTTACGTATTACAGTGTGTTACTGCCCGCAGCCTTGGTGTCTTCAACGATGGCGATTGTTCGAAGATGCGAAGATGATAGAGATGGCGGTTGATCGGGCGAATATTGAGCCAAAAGACGACTGGCTTTGTGATGGCGTGAATAGGTGATCCCAACTGTGCCTCCAATGGCGGTTATCCTTGGGTGGATCGATAGGCAAACCGGTGATTTTTGGACGACCTTCCTTCAGTCATCCGGCTCGAAGGACCAAATGTTGTACCTGGTTACCGGTTCCTTTACCTTGGGTGGATTTCAGGCGATTCGGGAGGCTCCTTCTCGGAATTAGGCCAAGTATTGGGCTGTCTTGTTTGCTCGGGTGAGTCAAGGTTCCAAAGTTTTTATTGAAGACACTATACACCTTATTCCATACACACTTTATTTTACAATTACATAACACTTTATTACACGTTAAACATTCAATTTATTTTACACTAACATTCAACATTTATTACACTAATTTTAGTTACAATTTTGGTCCCATGACCGTTCACTGCTCTAAGCGATTGGCATCTTATGACTAACTTAAATTCTATTTCTCCGTCCCTTGACCTCTTCAAAAGTGCATTTTTTCTTCTCTTCCTACACGTTTCGTACACATTGGCCACTATATTAGAGATCGAACGTAGTATTGGGTTCCCATGATCTGATATACTGTGGTCAAAAAATAGGTTCCACAGCGATGATCAAGGGGTCATCCGATCAGATTTCTGGTGATTATTACAACTGTACAACTTCTTTTAACCCAGCTACACAGAAAAAAGCAGCAGTTGTTTTACGCAAAAATAGAAATTTGACCATAATTGTAAGGTATAAAACCAATAGAAAACAATACAGTGTTCTGTTACAATATATTATATTGTTTTTGAATTGTATATTCAAACAAGTTTAATGTTGCTTCGACATTCAATAACAATACGCTGTATTGTATCCAATACGTTATATTGTACATTAATGGTTTATTCCATTCACTGAATGATACATTTTTATTCGGGTAGAACCGGAACGAACCTCGTAAAAATCCATTTTATCGGGAATCGATGCAGCGTGCGGTATTGCCTTTGATAATCCAGTCGTTATCATCCGCATCTTTCAGGTTTTGTAAATACCTGCATCAAGAACACCCATAAATTAGTGAAAATCATGATCTCAGCATAAATGTTCCAACGGTGTTACTTAAGAGTTAATGTAATAGGGCTTGCACTATTCTTCCGTCCAAAATTTGAGGATAGTTTATATTGAAGTTATAAGAAAGTTATATCCAGATCATTGTGACGATGAATCGCGTAATTTTTTCACTTAAATGTATAATTTTTCCTAGCAGCGACAAATGGACTATCATGTGTAATATTTTCCCATTATTGTTACAAGAGAGGCTTTTCTATAATGAGGTTATAATACCGTTCATCGAAAAATACTCTATTTCTGACAGTTCCATAATCGTCTTGAAAATGAGTATATGATGCCCATTTAATAGGTATTTTCAAGTTGGCGTGAAAATGGGTATATGATACCCATTTAATGGGTATTTTCAAGTTAGCGTGTCCTCTACTCTTTTTATGAGTTAAACTACACTCAGGCAAATGGACTATCGATAAACATAGGAACCCCTTATGAAAATTCGCCACAAGAAATCGGATTGAAATTCATAAATTTGCCTTATGAAACAAGAATTTGAAAACAAAAAACGTTTTCGCGGCAACCTGGAATCGAACCAAGAACCTTGCGATCGATAGGCCCGAGCGTACGCCACGCGCCTATCGACGCCTTGATGTGGAGTGATGCTAAAACGATACATACACGCAGCGAACTGGACTATCGAATTTCATAGATTTTGCCTTATGAAAGGTGGAACGATTATTGCAATACGAACGCTTTATGTATCGTTTTAGCATCACTCCACATCAAGGCGTCGATAGGCGCGTGGCGTACGCTTGGGCCTATCGATCGCAAGGTTCTTGGTTCGATTCCAGGTTGCCGCGAAAACGTTTTTTGTTTTCAAATTCTTGTTTCATAAGGCAAATTTATGAATTTCAATCCGATTTCTTGTGGCGAATTTTCATAAGGGGTTCCTATGTTTATCGATAGTCCATTTGCCTGAGTGTAAAGCGTTCGTATTGCAATAATCGTTCCACCTTTCATAAGGCAAAATCTATGAAATTCGATAGTCCAGTTCGCTGCGTGTAGTTTCATTCAAAATGGGTACTTTTTTACCCTTTAAAGGGTACTTTGATCTTACATTGTGTACTTTGACCTTAAATGCGTAATCCAAAAACCTTTCCAATCGAAAGGCCTTTTCGCGTACTGCGACCCCTCGATAAAACATTTTTCCCTCTCCGCTTCTCGCACTCATTCGCATGCAGTTTGACGTTCACGGAATTTTTCTTATTACGTCTCAGAGGAGCAGTAAAACAAGTGTAAGTGCAGCAAAATTATTGTTCATTTTCCAGGTGAAATACGAAGAAAATCATGTGAAATTCAGCGACTGAAGTATCAGAAAACAATAGTCTTTTGACCAATCTTCGACGGGGGATCGGAATCCGTATCCGTCGGGATGTTGCAGTTCCTGAAAAAGACGGGTAAGTCACCAGCGACAAAAGTATGCCAAATCGTGATCGTCGTCATCATCGTCAAAAGAGAAGATCATTGGCTGGAAGGAGGACCTGGGGGAGGGCTGGTCCGGCCGCTCCTCCGTGGGATGATGGTGTCATTCCCCACCAAACCCAACTATTTTTCTTCTATTTTCATGTTTTTGTTATTCATATTCAATCAAGAGCGAAACGATCAAAATGATTGCAGGGCTGGTAGCAGGTATCTTTTTAAAGATGGTCTCTATACAAGTATCTAAATAGGTAGTCTCTATTTTCAACGAAAGGTCTCTATAGTATCTATTTTAATCATAATGGTCACTTTTTTGTGAGTTACTTCTTCTTGGCATTACGTCCTCACGGGTACAGAGTCTGCTTCTCAGCTCTTAGCTCAACTCGCATTCCACAGTTATTAACTGAGAGCTTTCTTTGCCAAAGTTGCTATTTTCGCATTCGTATATCGTGTGGCAATTACGATAATACCTATTCTATGCCCCTCGCATCATCAGATAACGGCAGTTATCCTGAATGGTAACTCTCCGTACTGAGCACGTTGCGATAGTAAACAGGGGTATACCACAATAGATCAATTAATAGTCGCAGTGGTTCAAATCCCAAAAAAAAAATGCCCAGGGAAGTCAAGGAAATTTCCATTTCGAACGATCCTGGACCGACCCAGCCATCTTCAGCATGGCTTTGCTTTGTATGTATGTTTATTTGTGACGATAACCTATTAGTTTTAAACTTTTTATAAGGTCTGCTTTGTAGCAGCGGACTCTAACCACTCGGCTAAGGAAGGACTTTTGTGAACTAACCCGGTGCAAAATTATAGAGGATCTTCAGAGCTTCAAGAACAATTCTTCTATAAACCTACTTTCAGGAACTCCTTCAAGGATCTCTCCAGTAATACTTCTAGGAATTTATCCTCCAATTATCTTTTGAATTCATCAGGAAATTCCTCCAACGATTTCTCAAAGGATGCTTAGAGGACAATTTCAACCTTTTTCTACTAGCAATTCTTCAGCACTTCAACGCTACTTTCTTTAATAATTTCGAAGGGAATACTCCAATGAATTTCCCAGGTATCGAACCGTCGCGCAATGAAGTTCACTTTTATGCTTCTCTTTGAAAAAAGTGTTTTATATCAGGGATCTCTCGCGATGTTACTACAAACATTTCTCTAAGCATTTCTCTATCATTTCATGCTGGAATCTATCTCTCGAGTAGTATCTCTTATTTAACATTTTTAAAGAAATTCTTTCAAAAAACCTAAAGGTTATCTTGAAATTTGATTGGCTATTGCCATAACAATTTATCTTGATATTTGCCGGAGATCCTTGCAGAAGTTCATAAGAAATCTCATTGCATTCGCGGATTTTTTTTTTCAGAAATTTATCAAGAGATTTTTGATTTTTTTTATTGGAAAATCGCTAAAAAGATTCATCTTCTGGAATCTCTGGGATATTTTTTTTTTTATCTTTATTAACGAGATTTTTAGCTGAAATCTTGAGCAAAAATTTTGTAGGCATTTCTAAGAAATTCGTAGAGCCATCTTTGTAATATTTGAAAGAATTATAAATTGAGCTCCTAAAAAAAATTCACCAGGAAATTTTGGAAGAAATCCTAAAAAAAATCGATAAAATAATCAATGGATAAACTTCCTAGAGAAATTTCCTCAATTTTGGAGGATTTGCTGAAGAAATTCTTAATGCATTCTTTGAAGTAATTTCTTTAGGACGATCCTTATAAAAACTGCAGATTGAATTCTGGTTGGTATTTAGAACGACATTCTAGGAGGAATTTCTTAGTAATTCAAAAAAAAAAGGCACTACACGAACTCCTGAAGAAAACTTTAGACAAAGTCCAGGAGGAAATCATATACAGTCATCTCTCCCTTACTCGATATTGAAGGGACCATCGAGTTAGGGAGGTATCGAGTTACAGAACATAGAATCAATGCAACTGCGATCCAAGGGACCATCGAGGTAGCCATGAAAAACAACTTTTACTATGGTTCTCTAACTCGATATCGAGATACGAAATATCGAGTAAGGGAGAGATGACTGTAT